>NW_013667240.1:181418-196771 GCF_000517525.1 Limulus polyphemus | reverse complement strand
GCAAAAACACTCATAAAAACTGCAAAACACAAATGTGAAACCGTAACTTTGCTTGTATCTCCGCATGGACTCAACAAATATTGATCTAAATTTAGCAAAGATCCACCAACAGGGGGCGAAGTAGTAGTACAAAACGCAAAAAACGCCCATAAAACCGCAAAACTCAAAATTCAAAACTGAAAATTTGTATGTATCTCCCCATAGATCCAGTGAACCCTCATCCCAAATTTGGTAAAGGTCCATCCACAGGAGATGAGATAGTGGTAAAAAAACAAACAAATAAAAAACACGCAAAAACGCCCATAAAAACCGCAAACTACAAAATGCAAAACTGAAAATTTTTATGTTTCTCTCCATGGACCCAAAGAACCTGCAAGCCAAATTCGACTAAGATCCATCCACACCCTGCTAACTGGTTACATGGACATACAACAGACAGTATTATTATATTTATATAGATGTGATCCACATTTAAGTAAGATTTACTTCATTTCATCGTTTATGTTGTTTTTGATTACAGTGTTGGTAGAAACGTTTAGAACACATTATAAAGTTTATTTTCCACTTTTGGCTTAGTATATGCCTTAAGAACTAATCTAAAATTTTCTAAGCTGACCAAAACCTCGTGATATATTATTGCGTTTAAGGCTGATCACATCATTTATCACATCAATGATAAAATAATTGCATTAGTATTTTTTTCAAGTTGGAACGTAAGAACGATACACTAAGATACGCGTACTCATTCTCCGTTGAATTTACAGATTTAATTATATAGCTTGCTTACTGCAGCCCCCCCTCCCCAGTGGCACAGCGGTATGTTTGCGGAGTTACAAGGCTAGAATCCGGGTCTCGATACCCGTGGTGGGCAGAGCACAGATAGCCCATTTTGTATCTTTGTGCTTAATTACAAACAAACAAGCTCACTGCAAAACTTAAATAATATCTTAAAGAGCTATAGTAAGAAAATGTGATTACTGTTGTGAACAGAGAGCGATGAACTTTGTAGTTCTGCATTCAAGAAAAAAAAGTAATATACTTAGGGTATCGTTTAACTGATGTTATTCGGATGTAAAGTAAATACAGTATAAGTGATGTTTTAGGTAACACAGAAAACATATTTAGTTAAAAACTGACGACTAAATACTAAGTAACCATCTTTGTAATGGGGAACTCATTTTCTAAGTTTGGTTATTTTCAGCTCTAGGGAAAAGCTTTTAAGACGGTTTTTATTAAATACTGGATACAGTTAACAAAGCTGAGATGCCCTTTTTGTATCTTCAATCTTTATTTAGATCATTAGCATATTTTAATAAAGAAAGGGAAGTCTGTTTCACATTTATAGTTGAGCCACGCTCTGATGCAATGGAAGCATCGTCTATCTTACATAAACGAGTGTTTTTTATTTGGAAAAGTTCGATTTAGTAAGTGAGGAACTATAAGTTACTTCCGTATTATATAGAAAAATGGATATATAGATATTAAACAGGATACTTACAATACATAATAAGTAGTGATAATTGATTACTGAAATAAATCAAATGTATATATTATAAGAATTTTTCGACGAGTAAAGAATAACAATTCTTGAAAATAACTATTTATTGTGTCTTATAGAAAAGTCATCCTATTATTATTTACCTTTTTCCCTCTTATTTTACTTCTTATCTTATTTGCTACTGGAAAAGCATGTCAAGAACATTCTACACAGAGCAGTAAAAAAAAACTCTTACGAAAACATATAAGAATGGTTGAACAAAAACTATAGATAGATAGATGGATATAAAGGTGTATTCTTTCTTATAACATTAAATAACAGTGAAAGCACTTTGGAAAATGTATTTTAAATGTCTTTCACTTTAGCTAGTTTGATTTTCGTTAAGAAAAAGGTTATTTTAAAGAAGCAGATGAAGTTTTTTTTTATCTTCGAAATAAGTCTGGTTAAGGAAAAAACTGACATTTTCTACTTTATTGTTATGTTGTCATTTGGACTGCAGAGTAGTATTAAGAATTGGACACAAGGTATAAAATAATCTCATCCTGCTCGTTAACATTTTACACAGAGTAGTATTATGAATTGGACAAAAGGTATAAAACAATCTCACCTTGCTCGTTAACATTTTACACAGAGTAGTATTATGAATTGGACAAAAGGTATAAAACAATCTCACCTTGCTCGTTAATATGTTACACAGAGTAGTATTAAGAATTGGACACAAGGTATAAAACAATCTCACCCTGCTCGTTAATATTTTATACAGAGTAGTATTATGAATTGGACACAAGTTATAAAACATTTTACACAGAGTAGTATTATGAATTGGACACAAGTTATAAAACAATCTCACCTTGCTCGTTAACATTTTACACAGAGTATTATTATGAATTGGACACAAGTTATAAAACAATCTCACCTTGCTCGTTAATATGTTACACAGAGTAGTATTATGAATTGGACACAAGTTATAAAACAATCTCACCTTGCTCGTTAATATGCTACACAGAGTAGTATTATGAATTGGACACAAGTTATAAAACAATCTCTCCCTGCTCGTTAATATTTCACACACAACACCTAAAATGTGTAATAGTTCTTTCTTTTTTAACACTTCAATGATAAAAGATACATTTTATTGAAAAACTTGCATCTCCCTCCCCCTAAGCACCCTGAATGCACTTGGATTCATTAAATATGCTGTACGTAGATAAGAACGGAGATGTAAGGTTATGGTAGTTAGTTTCTTCTGTTTATAAAGAAGACATGCTTCACAAGAATACTGGAAACATAATAACGAAGCTTAACGTTTCGAAGGTGTGTGTGTGGTGTCTCTGACATGTTCATTAAAATCGTGTTATTTTTTACCTAAATTCAATTTTAAAATTAGGATAACTAATCATCTCAAATATTTACAAGTTATTTATCTAACATACTACGAAATTTCCCCTTCTTTCTTTACGCTTTCAATTCTATAACCATAAAACTAGAATTTCCAATAAAAGTCTATAGAAACAGCGACACCATTGCTGAACACTTAACGACATTCAGATATTTAAACGTTTTTATGACTTCCATTAATAAACTGTGTTAACTATGTTAATATATTTTCAAATGATTAAGTTAACTACAGGAAAAAAAATAACAACAACAAGAATTTGTTTTGGTAGAAGATGTCATAATAAGCTAACACACCTGTATACTGATGTTAAACGAACGCAGTTCTCCTAGCAACAGTGATCTTACATTAGACTCCTCTTTCAGTTTATTTTTGGCGGCAAATGTCACTTTTAGAAAATGACATTTTATAACACATAATGATAACATTAAAAAATTATCAGTCATTTAAAGAACTGTGTTTGCAATATAATAATAATAATCATATTAACTTTCATTTAACCTTTTATGAAAATTAACAATTATGCAACTAACAATTCCTAACCTGTTAGGAGAGAATGTTCATGAAATATAACAATAAAACTACTAATATTTTTAACATTTTTGGAGAAAACCTGTTATGAAAATAAAATCATATATATTAATGAGTAAAATATATAACATTTATATTTGTATTTATGGCAAAGCTACTAAGATTATTTGCCGCTGTCCCTAATTCAGAACTACTGACCAGAAGGAAGGCAGCCAGCCAACAGCATCCAATCACCCAGCTGCTGTCCCTAATTCAGAACTACTGACCAGAAGGAAGGCAGCCAGCCAACAGCATCCAATCACCCACAATAAGAAATTGACTATTGGATGTTTTATGATTTCGAACGGATTTGAGCCTTGTTCGAAAGCTCCAAAATCCAAAGCTCTACCACAGGGACAACACTTTATGTTGTTAAAAAAGTTCTATACTTTCAGCTGTGAACGTGTTAGATAAGAGTTACAGTTAAACCCATTATTTGGTTCGTAAAGTCTGACAAAGTCTTTGTGACGGTAAGTGCTACTGGCTGGTTGCCTACTGCATGTCAAAATTTGGGACGTGCCTGGGCGTCTACCCCACGTATGAGATGCTTTTCCTGTAAACAATTTCTGTTTCTCAAGTAATTAAGGTTATTAATTAACACTAATTCTCCTAATCTTAAATCACTATCGTCATCTATAAGATTAGTAAAGTATTTTATAATTTCAAATAATAAGTTATAGAACTTTATAGACGTTCATTCAAGTCAATAACAGGTAAATATTCCAAATATGAAATTATAGATACATATGTACACATATACACATACAACACTAACTTGTAAAACATATACATATTTAAAAAGATCTCTGTGTATTTTAGAAACATTTTAGTTTACTTTGCAAAGCTACTAATAAAATATTAGACTTAAAAATTGCTTTCAAATTGTCGTTTAACTAATGGTGCTATATGTCTACGAAACTGTGTTAAATATCCAAGATTAAGGTTCGATCGCAAATGTTTAGTATTAAGTCGTAGTATTGCAAACGTTCCTCAAAGTATATTTTTTTTGTTGTTTCCGAAAATAGATAAACAATCTCGTCTTGAAATTTCCAGTTTTTATCTTCATGAACAAGCATATACGTCTGATGATATAGGAACCACTGTGAATATTGTCGACTTTACTATCTGTATTATGATATAACTGAAAAATACATGTAATTACAGTACAATATTAAAAGTTTATGGGAAAGTGACATCAAAAGTAAGCATAGTAGATTAATAATCAAGAAAATTATAATAGTCAGCTTTTGTGTTTCAGAAAGATAGATTATTAATGAAGAAAATGATCAAAAGTCAGCTTTTATGTTTCAGCGAGATAGATTATTAATCAAGAAAATGATCAAAAGTCAGCTTTTATGTTTCAGCAAGGTAGATTATTAATCAAGAAAATGATCAAAAGTCAGCTTTTGTGTTTCAGCAAGGACAAATTAATAATCAAGAAAATGATCAAAAGTCAGCTTTTGTGTTTCAGCAAGATAGATTATTAATCAAGAAAATGATCAAAAGTCAGCTTTTGTGTTTCAGCAAGATAGATTATCAATCAAGAAAATGATCAAAAGTCACCTTTTATGTTTCAGCAAGATAGATTATTAATCAAGAAAACGATCAAAAACTGCTTCTGTGTGTTTTATTTTTTAGAATGGTCGATTAATACTCGATAAAACGATCAATGGTCGGATTCTGTGTCCGTCATAGTAATTTTGTTTAATCAAGAAAATGATTAAAAGTCAGCTTTTGTGTTTCAGCAAGTTAGATTATTAACCAAGAAAATGATCAAAAGACGGCTCTCGTGTTTCTCTGGTAAATTATTACTGGTCAACGTGTAATGACTTTAAGATGAATGTTATATTCTGTGAAATGTGACCGGCCAGATTTGTTTCGTAAAGGCTAAAAGATGACGCCTTTCGAAACAAATATGTAAAGCAACAGTAAATAAGTCTTCTTGAGTGCGAAAGAGATAGTCATTGATGTAACATACAAAACCGTTTACTATACAGTAAGAAGAACTCAGAAAATATAACTTAGAAAAAAAAACTTCCACCCTGGATACGACACGACCAGCAACATTTCCACATAAATGTATTTTCGCGATTTCAGCAAAGATATTATTTATTTGCTAATATAGCGTAACGTTACTTTATCCTTGACGTGGGTTATTTAAAAAAAGAAAACTATATAAACAGATCCTTACAATGATCACAAATGAGGTTTTAAGAACCATTCGAAGACTACACAGGTATAACGTACAAGACATCTTTTAGGTTCAACTAATGAAATTTCGAGTTCTTGAAAGCATTTTTGTTTCATTTTTGGGTATATCAAACATGCCGTTTCTTAACGAGATAGTATGTTGTTACCCTTAAAAATTTTATGTTGATTTAGGATTTCAGTTCGTTTATACGGCTAAGTTTGGCCAACGAATGTTTATTCAGCGCTAACAGGCGTACTCGCTGTAATCCAAGTTTTATAATGCTCATCTGCATGTTAAAAGAGTGCAGCGATTAAAAGATTCATTTAAAAATTTATCGTTGTGATAAAAGAAAAAAACCTTAAAATCTGGAAATTCGTGTATTAATCACCACAGACTATCGCTATTAAAGTTTTGGTAAAACTTTATATTTAATTATTTTTCTAGAGAAAAACGAAAATGTGAGATTTTCTTGAAACTTAATTTTATGCTTTTTTTGTTGCGCACTTTGTTAGAGTTGGCCTGCTGGCCACATTATGAATCCAATGGTTCTTGATTCGCGATCTATTGCCGTAAAATCGCTTTAGATCTGTGGGTGTGTCGCAAGAGTGACAGTCAAGTGCCACCATTTGGCCTGACATGAGTAACCCAAGAGTTGATGATGTTAATTATCTGACTTCCCTCTAGTTTATCAGTTCAATATAATAAGGGACAGCTATGCGCAAATAGTCCTTGTTTAATTTTAAGCAAAATTCTGGAACAAAGAAACTGTTGCATGCTTTAAGATGAAAACACTTCTACGTAGATTGACCTTTTTTTGTTGTTGTTATGGATTTCGGGCAAAGCTATACCGTTTGTGGAAAGACGGTTGCTCCAAACGAAACAGAAAAGCAAAAAAAAAAAATTACAAATGAAAGTAGACTACTAAAATGAAGCTCAATATGACTAAGTAAATATAAAAGATATATAACAAAAAATAGTTTACTCTCCTAATTCCAATAATGCACTGGATCACTTAACCTCTATGCTGACCACTGTGGAATTAAAATAGACGTTAAGTAATTCTAGAAATTTTAAGTAATCATTCATAATATTTATCACGCATGCGCTAGTCAGACAAATCAACTGTAGTGAGAGCAACATAAATATTGAATAATTCACATAACCTACAAAATATTTCACTATAATATATGTGACAGTTTTCCGTGAAACTTTCACTGATTTTATTATCTCGAAAGCTAGCTAGAGTTTATAATATACAAGCAAAAGTACCCGTCCCCAGTGACGGGAAAATTGGAGTTAATCTATCAACTTAAATTACTTCATGGACTTTAAAAAGATTAATTGTGTTTGACTCTTGGTTTCACTCAGAGCCAAAGCTCTAAGCTACTTATACCTCCCACGGCGAAAAGTAATTGTTGAGGATTTCATTCATGCTAAGAGTCGCTCTACATTTACATACGGTAAATCTACATTTTTTATTCTTTAAGTTACATCACATTTTGAAATGTAAATGATAATGTGATTAATTCCTGACAACTTAGAATATCCTGCTTGCGAAATAAGATTTGGCATCAACATTATTCATGCCTGTTCTCGGTATTTCAAAAGTGAATGCTGAGTTTTGCTTGCGTGCGAAGTTTTTCAAACGCAGCGCGAGAAGCAGCCGCCGTAAAGAGGAGACAGACGGACGCTCGAATAGACACCACGGTTCGCAATATATATACATATATAAGGTTTTATTAAATATTCAAAATTCTTCCAGTGGTTAATGAGAGATTTTATTTTTCAGATCAAGAAAGTTTAGGTCAGGTTAGGGAAAATTCATATTATATCAATTTTTAAACAAAAATTATAGAAGTTTTACAAAATATTTAGTTTTATGTATTTTCTTCCGGCTATGATAGTGTATAGATATGACGTATATAACAGAAATTTCTTGACATATGTAAACTAACTTTAGGAAAATAAAGCTACAGAATTGTCAATATTCATCACTGCTCTTATATGAACAGCACTGATAGTTAATTTTATGCCTAAGTTTAAATAAAGAGTTTGAGTACTCTATATTACAATATTTCCTCTTTAGAATTTAGAAGATAAAGCAGTAATGTAAATAATAATACTTGAATTACACAAAATCCTTACAGTACCAATCCTTTCTTACGTTCAAGTACATATGCTTGAGTATATTCGCTGTTGTATTATTTACAAACAATCTTTAAAAAATGCAGATATAAGTTAACAAAATCAGATAACTAGTTGGACCTGACGACGCACTGTAACAATGAGCTCGTAATTTAAGGTAATTTAGAAACTGCATATAAATATCAAATTCTAAGAAGGTAGCAGGCGTATAAGTACATTTTTTAAAAACTTCTTTAATAGCTTACAAAAGTAGCGAAGGTAGGAAGATGATCATTAATTATATCTTCCTTTCAGATTACCGAATAAACTTTACGAAGAAAAATAATTTGATTGACTGATGTGGTATATGAAATAAAATAATGTAAATTTTATGCAGCATTAGATATTAATGCAAGTTGGACAATGCAGTTTTCGCTTCCCTTCTAAGAAGAGGTTAACGTATCAGTCTGTAAACCGAGTGCCCGAGATCCATGTCCCTTTATCACAAGATCGTACTCAGCACTTTGGAGCTGTCGGTGAGCTATAAGAGTCACAGTAAATGACCAATATTCTATCAGAATAGCCCAAAAGTTGTCAGTGGATGTTATTGACGAGCTTCCTTCCCTCTAGTCCATTAGATCAAAATTAATTACATCTCGTACAGATAGTCTTTGTGTAGCTATGTGCCAATATCCGAAATGAAAAAACAAACTGTTTTGAGAACGACAATCCATTGACATATTTTGGAAAACCCTCTAAGGACCAAATGAGGTTTCCATTCCCCTAGTGGTTGAACAAGATTTGGCTTTTGTTGTGGCACAAACAAAAAAGAAAACACATTTCTTCTTCTTATTTTTTTTTTTACTAGCTAGGAATATAGTGTATTGTAAGCTGGATAGAAAACGAAAGCATATAATCCAATATACCAGGATTATTCGCACAATCTATTACACTTCCATGGTAAATTGGATTACACTGATAACCTTAACTTTCCATCTTCACAATATAAGTTTCTCGAGAACAACTTTTTGTACCAGGAAGACATTAGCGTGCAAATCGAACTTTGTAATTCCTCACCTAAAGAACATGATTTTGTTATGAATGCCGACAGTCTTTCAAAATTACATCATTTTGTACACCAATTCTTCAGTCCTTAAAGGTCACCTTCATCTGGCTGGTATTATCATGACATCAAATAGACTGGTTAACATATCAAAAGAATGAGTTACAACTGTTCCGTCTGTTGGAAATGAGATTACTTTAAATGTCTACGTAACAGCCAAACGTCGACAGTGTTTCATAGGTAGCCTACTAGTCTTTCAATTACGAATTACAAGAGAAAAAACACTTATAAGTAGTTTTTCAGAGTTTAACAATGCAATGTAAAGCGTGTATTTTTGAACGTCTTTCAGCGAATGCAAAGTAATCTCTACAAGATGCGTGTGTATTCTCGAATAAAGGAATATTTTCTTTTCACTTCAAACATGGGCCTCCTTTACACTATAGGCAGTAAAACTTGTCAATCGTAACAGAATCAGTAACAAGCGTCGACGTAGTTATCAGACGTGGCATAGCCATCTCCTGGGTGTTAATTATTGATTACTTTAATACAGCATTTGGAATATTTTCTGATTTACATTAGTTATAAAACGTTGGTATTTTGGGAAAGGTACCAACTGTAGAATGGGAAAAGATCCATATACTTCATCTTTTGCAAGCTTTGTTTAGAACAACATTTTGATAAGACCTAACGTCTTTTTTATTCTATCAAAAACAGACTGTTTTTTGTTGTTTTTTAAGAAGATGAATAATCAGTAAAGTAGATTAGGGCGTTATTCTTTTCTGTAAATGAAGCTAGAAAAGGGAACAAGTTGAAGTCTTCAGACTAAAGACCTCAAATAAACGTTATAAAATATTTTAGTACGTGGTAACGACTCAAAAGTATGTTTAAAAGACGGCGTTTCTTCTGTAAACAGAGAATAATGCATTGATACGCCCCCTGGCTCAGCAGTAAGTATGATAACGCTAAAAACCGAGTTTTGATATAAAAATAACCCATTGTGTAGCTTGGTGCTTAACTAAAAACAAACACGTAAAATGTATGTTACTATATCTTACTTCGTTTCCATGTGACAGTTAGATGAATAATTTGGTAATTATTCTCAGGGAATTTGGTCTAATATTTGTTACTGGTGAATTACAGTGTTTCAGGAATATTTATCATCTGTTTATCTGTTCTATAAAAGTGGATAACTTTGAATGTCGAGTCAATAAAAAAGACAATTTTGAAAATAAATTATAGTGATTAAAACAAAACAAAAAAGAAACCGAAAGACTACTCATTTTGTAAGTTGGGTCAACATCCAAATACTCTTAACACTCGTTCGAAATACGGTGTATTTGGATTTTCGTTTCCATGTAACTACTTCCATTTTTAAATACTGATTCGAAATATCTCCACGCTCAAACTTTCCCTGTTTTACGGAGTAGGTATGCAGATAATTTCAGTCTTCAATTAGAACATTAGTTTCTCACAGATATAGAACAGAAACGAAAGAAAATACCATTAGAACTAATTTTCACACACACAAAAAACAACAACATAATTCAACATCTCTCCAGTTACGTTGATTTATTAATTCTTAATATGTATAACAACAATCAGCACACAAACTGAGGCACGGAGTGGTCAAAACCTAGTTATATAAAAAAAGCTCTAGAAACTGCGTTGCAGAGTGTTAACTACACTTTGTGAAAACGAATTACACGTGTTACTGCAGTGACGTGTCCACTTTAGGCGCAAGCTGTGACGCCACTCGATTCATATTAGGTTTAGTGCTTATATATTTGCTTCATAGCGAATTCTTGTCTACTTGGTGGTGTAATCCCTTCCATAGATCACCATATAGCTGTGTGTAAGTGTTAGAGCCCTTTTTAAGGAAAGAAAAGAACATTCTTTATGGAAGCAAAAAGCATTTGACACAGCAGCGAGTTTCAAAACTACACCACAGTCCATTCTGTAGTGAAGCCTTTATCCGTAAGATCAAGATTTTGGTTACCAAAGATAATCCCTCAGCCTAAATATTCACTGCAATGAAGAAAAACAATTACAAGGATAAACAAAGATTTGGAGTTGACGAAAGTGCAAAAGCCTAACGTTCACACGATTACCCAAATTAATGGCTGTTTTCATGAGATAACAGGATAACAACAAGAGCCGGATCAACCAAATCTCCTGAATTAGCTCCAATGGACATTTGTTCCTTTGGATTCCTTTAATATGATCTTGGAAGACGACAACACGTGGAAACAAAGACCTGTGGAATGTTTGTCAATATTTTTGGTTTAGCAAACAAAAATCTGTGGAACATTTGGAAGTATTTATGGTTTAGCTTGTTTGTTTGTTTATTTCAAGTTAAGCCCAAAGCTACACAATGGGCTATCTATGCTCTGCCCACCACGGGTATCGAAACCCGGTTTCTAGCGTTGTAAGTCCGCAGACATACCGCTGTGCCAGTGGGTGGCTATAGTTTAGCAAACAAAAATCTATGGAAAAATTTTAATTATGTATGGTCTGAGGTTGCCCTTACCATCCTTACATAAGCATGTTACAAAAGAAATTGTGTGATTCATTCTCTTTAGACTAACATCAAAGTTATTAATTTTGTTATATATAATTAATATATTATTATAATGATGCATAATGATCTAACGTATGAGGCAAATGAAAAAAAAATTCGGGGAAATACAAAATGTCCACCAATTAAAACTATCAACTAACATACTCCTTCCTAATTTTGAAAAAAATGGATCAAAGAGAATACACCTGTTCAACAAAACGTATCTTGGTCTACTCTTATTGAATAGTGAGATTTTATTGTCACTTCAATGTGCAAAGCAGGTTTTCGCACCAAGGGTTCAGAAGCCACGAACCCTCGGATTCACAGTCTGGGCACACTAATATTAGGTCACACCTGGCCACATTAATTAAAAATAAAGCACATTTTAAGCAGGTAAATAAATCTAGCTCTCCAAGAAGATGGAGAGGGAAAGAAAAGACGAAATGACGGTTGGATGGATAAAGAAACAGCAAAATAGATAGACAAAAAGAAGAATGGAAAGATAGAAAAATCAATCTATTGTATCTGGAAGAATTTAGATTATTTTCTTTGTTCCATAGATATGAAAAAACGTGAACATTCTATAATTCTTTGGATAGTTTAGTTTACATTTGTTACACTTCCAATTTCTTCTACCCTTAGATATCACTATGTCCAGGTGAGCTTTTTCCCATCTTCCACCCCAGGGACAGATAGGGAGAAAAACGAAATTATTTTTAGGGGTAGAGTAAAAAGAAATCTCTCTCTAGATAAACCATTATTTAGAAAGTTAAATAAAACAGGCTTGGGTGTAATAGCATTAATTTTAACCTGGGTAGAAAAAAATAAACCAACACGTCAAGGTTTTTATGCAATACGCAGGTTTGATGTGTTCTGAGGTACGCCATCAAAGGATTTAGATACATCGTTAACTTGCGCTTTACAACATTTTCAATTTTGAGTGTTTCAGAATTCTCGCGCCAAGCTACGCGAGGGCTATCTGCAAACAGCCATTTCTAATACTAAACTGATAGACCAAAGGGAAGGCAGCTATCAATAGCATCCATAGCCAGGTCTTGGCCAATCATTATATGATATAACAGTGGGATTTATTACTCATTCTTATATAATACCACGTCCCCAATGTGCGGATTGCGATTCTTGAAAAAGGGTATAATATGACTAGTAAAAAAAGTAGTTAAATAAAAGTAACATCGTTTTTAATTGGATTTGTTCATTGAAAGCTAATTGTTATTGTATTTTTGTCGACTTTCGCACAAGGCTATTCAAAGGCTATTTGTCCTAGACTTCCCTAATTTTGAAGTGATAGACTAGAGGGAAGACAATTATTCAACACACCCATCGAGAATCCATGAGCTACTTTAATCAAATAGTGAGATTTAGTCGTGCAAGTTATAGACTGTAGTGCAACCCGCTGCTCCAATGTGCAAAGGGCGTTTTTTTGTTGTTGTTTGTTCTCAGTAACGGGGCGCAAACCACAGACCTACAGTCCGGTACACTAACCATTAAGCCACTTTTGTAAGCAGCTTACCACTTTTAAGGTGAGTAATATGGATGATTCATTAGTAATTCATTTAGCAGAAACACATGTATTAAAGTTTGCTTGTTTTAGCGTAAAGCTGCACAATAGACTCCCTGCTCTTTGTTTGCTACAAAGATCGAACTCCAGTTCTAGCACAATAATCTGTTTGACAAAAGGATCGAACCCCAGTTCTAGCACAATAATCTGTTTGACAAAAGGATCGAACCACAGTTCTAGCACAATAATCTGTTTGACAAAAGGCTCGAACCCCAGTTCTAGCACAATAATCTGTTTGACAAAAGGATCGAATCACAGTTTTAGCACAATAATCTGTTTGACAAAAGGATCTAACCCCAGTTCTAGCACAATAATCTGTTTGCCTCAAGAATCGAACCCCAGTTCTAGCACAATAATCTGTTTGACACAAGGATCGAACCCCAGTTCTAGCACAATAATCTGTTTGCCACAAGGATCTAACCCCAGTTCTAGCACAATAATCTGTTTACCACAAGGATCGAACCCCAGTTCTAGCACAATAATCTGTTTGCTACAACGTTCGAGCCTCCAGTTCTAGCACAATAATCTGTTTACCACAAGGATCGAACCCCAGTTCTAGCACAATAATCTGTTTGCTACAAAGTTCGAGCCTCCAGTTCTAGCACAATAATCTGTTTGCTACAACGTTCGAGCCTCCAGTTCTAGCACAATAATCTGTTTGCCACAAGGATCTAACCCCAATTCTAGCGCAATAATCTATTTGCTACAAAGTTCGAGCCTCCAGTTCTAGCACAATAATCTATCAATGTTGGCGTTAAATCACCAAGGAACATCTTTAAAAGTGGTTATTACTATCTATTGGATCATCATGTAAATATAGATTAAGGTGGTCTTAATCGTTCGAAAACATTATTTTACTGAAGTATTTTGATTTCGAAAGAAATTTCTAACCCTAAATATGAAAGCTTATTTAAACCAACCGAACGCGTTTTGTTTTCTTTTTGAATTTGCTTTTGGACTTACAGTAGAAGTATCATGTGTGTGTGTGTTCAGGTATGTTCTCGGCTTAAGAATATCTGGAAAACAACCCCAAAACCGCTCAATATAATGATGACCAAGGCCCAACTGAGTTATAAATCCCTATACGATATTTTCTTGTGCGAGAAAAGAGCCCAAGCAGTTAGAAATTGAGCTAACGAGTTAAAGCAGTAACGAGAAAACCGGAGGCGGTGTTTTTTTTAACAATGCCACTAAGGCTGCTATAGTCCTGATACACACTTTAGAAACAGCTGAAGAAAACGATTAGATGAGGGGGCATCTGTCAAGTCCCAAGCTACCATCTTTAGCGACGTCCAACTCGACCTTCTGTAATTATCTTTAACACTAATGTTACAAATAAGATGACTCTACAAGCATAGAACGATTACTGTAGCTACTTTTCTTGTGTGATCACGTCACTGTCAACTTTACAAGAACGGATGAATCCATATGAGATTATTCTTCTTGACTGGTAGTTGCTATAAGCAGGAACTTATTTGGATAATACCATGGACGAAAAATTTAAAATGCACGAAAACTAGTCGGACTTCTATCCAGAGGGCGCTGTTCATAGTAATTGTGTGTGTTTGTTTGTAGCTTAAGGACAAAGCTACGCAATAGGCTGTCTGTGCTCTGCCCACCACGAGTATCGAAACCGGGTTTCTAGCGTTGTAAGTCCGCAAACATACCGCTGTGCCACTGTAGAGCTAGTAATTGTGATGTTATTCCAAAGTTTATGGTATCAATACAAAATAAGACTATTACTGGTAATGAATAAGCATGGTAAATATAGATATACGTAAACAGTTACGTATATAAGATAAGGCAGATATTCAGTATTTTGATTTTATTTAAGTATTCAACCTCAAATATTTAATTCATCAACATATCTTACTACTAAAAAAATCCAGTAGACAAACAGATCTAAGGTTCTAAAACCAGTTTTAGGTGTTGAATAAAAACGGATGAAAGAACGTATGAAAGTACACAGAAGGTTACTTGGAAGATAGAAAGGTACTTCTCTATACTTTAATTACGTGTGTTACAAACTACTGTCATTTAGTTTCTCGATGAAAGTAGGTTGTTCAGCTGAAATAACACCATTTGACAGTAATAAACGGCCTTCTTCTGACGTTCTTCATTCCAAATGATCACATCAGGTGACTCCGCAGAACTTCGCAGTCTCAGCAGGGTGGATTCACTCTTTACGTAAATTGCAAACTGGCATTCGCTGAAATTGATTAATCTTCTTAAACCTGCTGCTTTATGGAGCTTAGGAAATTTTCACGTCTTGCAGTTAATCAAATATTCTCTGGGAATTTATATCTACTATAACATTAGGTCAAAAAAGGTATTGGTTTAGTCTTATATTTAATATCCTCATTACGTCGGTGATA
>NW_013667240.1:178451-181140 GCF_000517525.1 Limulus polyphemus | reverse complement strand
TTTTTCCCCAAAACTTTGACTTCAAAATAAGGGTGCGTCTTATACACCGGTGCGTCTTATATTCCGAAAAATACGGTACATATACTACCATAAAGCAAGATAATATATGATCTATCCATTGAGACTGTTCCTGTCAGAACAAGAAAATCTCATTTTAGCTTAGTGATTTTGGACATTTAACCTTAGTTTAGTGATTTTGGGTGAGCAAATTTACACTCAGCTTAGTGATTTTGGGTAAGCAAATTTAAACTCAGCTTAGTGATTTTTGATAAAAAACTTAATCTAAGTTTAGAGATTTCGGATAAGCAAACTTTATCTTAGTTTAGTGATTTTGGACAAACAAACTTAATCTTAGCTTAATGATTTTTGGATAAGCAAGTCTAAACTTAGTTTGGTGATAGTGAATAAGCAAAGTTAATCTGAGTTTGATGGTTTTGAATAGGCAAGATTAACTTTAGTTTTGTGATTATGGATAAGTAAATTTAACTTTATGACTTTTCAATTTTTATAAAATCTGAGCCTTTTGAATATATATAGAAAGAAATATGGATATCATTTGCACAGAATTTTCTTTTCCAGCCACTTAAGTTTATAAAATAAAACAGTTATTGTTGCTTTTTCCAAGATATTATTTTATAACCGGCCTGTACATTTTTAGTACATATTACTTCAATGATAATGTGTTAATGATGTGTCATATAGACCCGTTTTCTAACAAAAGGAACAACGTTTGTAGTAGCATCACACACAATATTCCAAGATTCTTGTGGACATCTTAGTAATCTAAATCCGAAATTTCAACATGTTTAATGCCGAAGTTTATCATCTTGTTTACATGCATAAAATTGATTTATTTTGCACTTTCTATCAGTCACAGCATAAGACAATCTTTTTTATTATATGCATAAAAGTGATTTATTTTGTACTTTCTATAAAATATAAAGCATAAGATAATGTAAATGGAGTTTATTATCTTGTTTTTGCATAAAAGTGATTTATTTTACACTTTCTATCAAACACAGTATAAAATAATATTCTGTACTTGCTATTAAACACAGAAGCATAAAATCATGTAAATAAAATTGTTGTCTTTTTACATTCATAAAAGTGACTAATCGTGCACTTTCTATCAAACACAGAGGTATAACATCATGTAAACAGAAACCAATTTCTCCTAACGAAGTTTTATACGGTTCATCTCATGTAAAGAGAAGTACTTCAATCAACAAACCGAACATCTCAAGATGAGAAAGCTACTTCACCAGAGTCAATAGAGAAACCCATCACGCTGCAAATCTTTCAAGCTCCTATCCAGAAGCAATATGAACATATAGGTAGCAGAGACCTCTAGTGGTTACCGTTTAATGAGAGTAATAACTATGTATTATGTGTTAAATGGCTTGCTTAACAACGTGTTTAACGACCAGTTAATGTAACTTGGTCAGCCATTTTGGCAACTATAAAACCGAAAGTGTGAAATTACCTGCAAAAAAAAACAACAACAAAAACTGTCCACCTCTGTGGGAGATCGCCGTGTTCACCGTAAATAGTAATCGTGTCACGCATATTGTTCATAAAAAGAACGTAAACACACTCAATTACGTAAACAAAATCCTTAACCTAAAGCCCCAATCCTAATGAAATGATCCATAAATTGCGTGCGCACTACCTAGACGAAGGTATAAAAGCTGCTGCTGTCAATGTGAAATTGACAGATGTGTAGAGGAAATCAACGACGGTAAACGCGTTCCGTTGTTGGGTGTGAACACGCGCCCCTAAACACTGATAAACTGACGCGGAACAGGTAATCAGCATACTCGATGTAACCTTTTTTAATCCTGGAAAACTTTATAAGTATGTGACAACTAACAAGTTTTTCTTTTCTCTCTCTCTCTCTTTTTTTTTTGTATTTTCTACGCTAGGTAAAACTGCGTTTTTTTTTGGCCACTGCAGACCAACTGTTCGGTTGTTGTTGTTCGGCTGCTAACAGTTACAGCGGATCAAGTTCATATACTTAATTGATGATATCATTACAAGGTAAGATATTGGTAGTAAACCCATTTAATTTGCATATTTATGGTAATATAGGAAAAGTGTCGTGTAACAGTAATTACTTTTTTGCTTGAGAAAACAAACGTCTCAAGAGGAACTAATGTCACATCAACGTGTAATGACGTTAAATGAAACTTATTCATAAACATAAAAAACAGTTACAATTTTATACGGAACTTGAAAATGACAAAAGTAAAGTAATGCTAATACATTATAACGCCCCCACGGCTGAAAGGGCGAGCATGTTTGATGGGACGGGGATTCGAACCCGCCCTAACCAACTGGCCTTGCCGGGCCTGTAAAACAAAGAAATGATTCGTTTTCATTCTGAAGCGAAAACATCTTAAATTACAGTTTATATACGTGTTATTCGTTTAATACTTACAATGAAATTAATTTTCGTTCAAACAAAAAATACCACGCATATTCATTTCCTCATGGCGATTAATTAAAATATTTGAATGTCAAGGTTTCATGAGTCAACCCTCTCCATTTTAAAATCCTATAAGGTTCTACGTTTACTTTTGTGGGTAAAAGAGTAATAAAAACCTATCTATATAAATATTAGGTCGTCAAGAAATTATTATCGCTTTTTTTAGATGAAAAAACACGAACAACTTATATATCAAAACAAAAT
>NW_013667240.1:172670-177685 GCF_000517525.1 Limulus polyphemus | reverse complement strand
CTTTGAAGCAAAAAACATTTCGCTGCCTTCATTAACACCTTTCATATTTGCATACGTTTTCCCATTAGGATGGTGTGGCAACGAACGAAAAACATGATAATCTGATGGTGCTATATCTGGAGAATATTGTGGGTGGGGGAGAACTTCCCAGCCCAACTCCGTAATCTTGTGTTGCGTCCAACGTGCCACACGTGGACGTGCATTGTCATGGAGAAGAAAAACGCCTTTCCGATTGACAAGAGGAGGGCGTTTCTGATGAAGGGCTTGATTTAAACGTTCAAGTTGCTGACTATAGATCTCTGCATTGACAGTTCGCTGTAGTTTGAGGAGTTTGAAATGAGTTATACTTTTGATGTCCCACCAAATGCAAAACATCACTTTCTGGGGATGGAGTCCGGGTTTTGGGGTCGGAATTGGTTTTTGTCTAGCACTGAGCCATTGTTTTTTGCGTTTAATATTAGCATAGAGAATCCATTTTTCAGCACCGGTGCCAATTCTGTCCAAAACTGGTTCACGCGCATTACGCGTCAGAAGAGACGAAGCAACGTTCACAGGCTGGAAACGATGATCATCGGAGAGTTCGTGTGGCACCCAAATACCTTCTTTATAGAGTTTTCTCATATTCCTTAGATGTTTACGTATTGTTTCATGAGAGACATGCAATTTCAGGGCCATTTCACGTGTGTGTTGCCTTGGATTAGACTCAACAAGCGTCTTCAGAGCATCAGTATCAATTCCAACATGTCGACCCCTGTCATCACAATTTTTAAGGCTAAAGTCATCTGAACGAAATTTGCTGAACCATCGTTGACACTTACGAACGTTCAAAACATTTCCATAAACGTCTTTGATATTATTTGTGGCTACAGAGGCGTTCTTTCCCTTCTTGTATTCAAACAGCATTACGTGCCGAATGCGTGTCTCATCGTGTACCATCACAAAGGATTAGAGAATACTAATATTTACACATTATATACCGTACACTAACGTAAGGTCTAGGCGGTTCGCATAACTATTATACGTGATGTACATTATTTGATGTACATTATTTAATGTCTTGACGACCTAATATGATAGTACTGTCTGTTGTATGTCCATGTGACTACTTGCCTCCCTTAGATGCATCTTCTCCAAATTTGGTAGTGAGGTCCACTGGGTCCATGAGAAGATACATACGTATTTTCAATTTTGTGGTTTTTTATGGGCGTTTATGCGTTTTTTTACCACTACCTCACCTCTTGTGTATGGATCTTCACCAAATTTGGTATGAGGTTTATTGGGTCAATCGGGAGATACATGCAAATTTTCAGTTTTGCATTTTGCGTTTTTACCACTACTTCGCCCCCTGTTAATGCATATTCACCAAATTTAGCATGAAGGTTTGGGTCCATGTGGAGAGACATCAAAATTTGCGGTTTCACATTTTGTGTTTTGCAGATTTTATGAGCGTTTTTTCGTTTTTTTTTGTTGTTTTTTTATAATTATATATAAGGAAAGCAACTTTTCACGTCCTAATATAACCATTCATTGAATTTACATAATTTCCGTTCAAGAGACAGGTCCTCCAGCTAGTGTATAATATACACTATATAAAGACGGGTCTTATTCTTTCAATTTTTGCCCTTGTCTAGGGTTAGGTTTCCCTGAAACAGGTTAAACTCAGTGACAGATGGTGAATATAATCATTTACTGGGATTCATATTCTTTAAATAATTATATTCTACTGAGTGAGTTTACATAATTTTTAATTCTTAGAACAACAAAACTTTGTTGAAAAAATATATTCTTATTATTCCCTCTTTCTCTTTTTTTACTTGGATTTTCTTAGATTAACATCTATATAGAGCAAGGATCTTTCAATATCTTAACAACTGTATACAATTTTCATAGAATCGAAACTTAACCATTATTTCTTTTATTTCCTTCTAATAAAATCTTGAAAGTTTTTTACATTTTCACAACGTTAAGTTGTGTTAATAAAAGTGGCTCACAGAAAAGAAAATTTCCATATAAAAATCCTTATCATCCAAGTTAGCTATGAATTGAAATGTTTATTTATATTCTTTGTAATCTTCGTAACTCCAGGTTTTATATGTTTATGTATTATTATTCATACTGAGTGCTCAAATTAAAAAGTTTTTGTTTTTTTTTCAGATAAGTAAGTGTTTTGTCTAATAGATCATATACTTAATCTGGAAAGAAAAAAATCCCTGATCGTATCCTTTCTACTTACAAGAACAGTAAGTTTAGCCATGATATCTGTAGGAAACGAAAGTTGGTGGTATTGATATACATGCACAACATCGGAGGACACTGGACATTTCTCTTGTTGAAGAGAATCCATCAAGAACCATTGGTGCAATATCTTGTGACATTTTTCACAAAGCTTTTCTTGACACTTGAAGTTTCTCAGTCATGAATGACAGCGTAACGACGATAATGTACAATGCCCTGTTTTATTCTGTACTGGAAAAAAATGACAATGTGACATCATCTGTAATGGCGAATATATCAAACATTACAACCACGGATCATCCTCAGAGTGATGTCATCTACTTTCCCCACCCAGAAGAAATGTTAATACCATGGATGACTAATTCATACTTCCCCTTTATCATGACAACTTATATCATTACGTTTATTATTGGTGTCACTGGAAACATCGTTGTCATCGCTGTCATGACTTGTGACAACTCCTCCAGGAATGTCACCAGCATCTTCCTTGTCAGCCTGGCCGTTGCTGACCTTCTACTCCTGGTTATATATGTCCCTCTAGATGTCGCTCATTACTTTGTCATACAGTGGGATAAAGATGGTACAATCTGTAAGACTGCAGCTTATGCCGAGACGGTTTCTGCTTTCGCTTCCGTTTTCAACCTAATGGCAGTAACACTTGAAAGGTAAGAAAATTATTAACTTAATCTTAGTGAATCATGTCTGTAAGTTAAAAGCGAAGCAATATAACTATACGACACTAATCGTTCTTTATGCTTAAAATGCATTCTGGCTTCTACATAAACACACACAAAAAAACCAAAATTATAATTCTTATTTGTATTTATGTTTAACCCTTTTCTAATCAAGTTTTTCTATTTACAAATGAAATATTTATCTAATAACTATAATATTATATATACGTATAAGAAGGTGAATTGCTTAATTTAAAAATCATTTAATGTTTTCTTTATGTGAAGTCTTGTCTGGTGTGAAGACCCTCTGGCTCGTAAAAGAACTCATAAATAAAATAAATTTATTCACGGGAAACTAAAATGTGTAGGGGTTTGGACGGAGCGCGACCTAGTCCTTAACGTGCCGGAATGTGAATCTGAGGATCCATTGTACTCAATCGATAGTTGCAGGTGCGTTATAAGAACAAAATAACACGCATAGACGTTGTATTAAGTTATAAGTACAAAATAACACGCATAGACGTTGTAATAAGTTATAAGTACAAAATAACATGCATAGACGTTGTAATAAGTTATAAGAACAATATAACACGCATAGACGTTGTATTAAGTTATAAGAACAAAATAACACGCATAGACGTTGTAATAAGTTTTCAAGCTTTATTGTCAAAACGTCTAAATCTCTTCAGTATGTAGTAGAACATTTGAAAAACAACAAAATATTTTCATCAGTTCACCGTATTATTACAGAAGCACATCAGATAGGTACTTTAAAATCAGTATTTACGTAGGAAAATTTTAAATTTATTGGATGATTTAATGTCTTCTCTTGAAATTGCCAAGTTGCTTTGAACAACTATAAAACGTGGTAAGATAGGCTATATTATATTATCTTTGCATTTCATAAGTACACAAGTATATATATATGGTTATATAAAGTATTTAGAAATACAATCCTATGTTATGAGCCATTTATATGAAAATAAATTACTTATATGTCTTTAAAAACACTAAAACATCAGCATAATAATGCAATGGAGAATAAAAAGCTAGGCCTATCGAAACTAATAGGTTTTTTATGGTGCGTATTATTATGCTGTTATGTTATCATTGTTGTTATATAAACTTGCAGAAATTATTTCTTCTTTAGATAAATTTCTCTAGTTAATAAATAGTAGAAAACAAAATGCAGATAATGTAATGTCAGACGAAAAACGAGACAAACTCAAGTATGTTCCATTAAATAAATTAATATCAGATTTTATTATTCACTAACCTATAGTTTTTGTTTAAACAGTTGCCGAGTTTTATAACCATATTAGAAAATGAGTCGTCTTAAGAACATTTCTAGTACAAAAAACATGTCAAAATAATTTATCTCCCCCGCAAAAGTGAAAAAATAAAACATTTCCAGAATAAGAAATTCGTCTACAAAGTTATTGATTGAATAATACACTAAATTTTGGTTATAATGAGGTCGGCGTGTTTATTGGTTAACGTTCTTGATTTATGATTCTGATATTTTATGGTTTGTAGCAATCAGCACCTTGAGGCCATGGGTGCGCTATAAAAGTGACTGTCAATCCACTATTTATTCAGAAAATAATATCCCAAACGTTGGCGGTGGGTTGTTGACTAGATGCCCTTCTTCTAGTCTATCAGTCCATACATAGCTCTTTGTGTAACTATTCGCAAAAATTCTGAAACAAACAAACTGATTAAGACGATTTAAAAAGTAAAATAATACTTGGGTGTTCCAGTCGGTAAATGGTAATCAAAATTATAATTTGATTTAAATCATTATTGACTGTATGTTTTATTTTTTTATGTTATTAATAATCGGTTCATTATGACATTTGGCATTACTGCATTAAGTTGTTCTTTTATGTTGCACACAAGTAACATTTGAGATACACTTTTTGATTGTCAGAGGCTTAGCCCAGCTGATGAGTTCTGGTATTAAACGAAATGCCTCTCCAGACTAATGATTTGTGATAAACAAGAGAATGATATAAAAGCTATCTTAAATGCCTGTATTTCGAGGTTTGTAGTTGACGCATGATTAGCAGAGTAATAAAAAAGTAGTGGTCGAGTGTGACTTTGATT
>NW_013667240.1:168497-172434 GCF_000517525.1 Limulus polyphemus | reverse complement strand
GACTAGGTTAGAAGACTTCATTTCTTCAAGGCTTGAGTATACAGTGGAATTAGTACTAGCAAGGTAAGGAAACGATTTGTGAAAATGCGCGATTTTGATCACATTTGTTGAGTCTATAAAGCTGCAAATCTATGGCGGAATGAGCATTTTTAGATCATTAAATGTAAGTTGACATTCGAAAATGCTAAAGAAAATGGTGTATTATATGTTTAATATTATGAGCTCTACAAACACCGAAATATATAACCTTTTTTTAACTAGTGAAACCTCAGGTTTCATATTTAACAGTATTGTATATGGTAAATTACATACTGTAGTTTCCTTCATTCAAATCGGAATGAAACCAAACATTTCAAATTACATCAATGTGGAATATTTAATAATTATGAACTGGCTAAATTAATGTAACCCCAATTTTAAGGAAGTATTTATAACTTCAGTAACCAAAGAAAACCAAAAACATGAAAAAGGACACAAAAACATGGTTTCGTAAAAACAAAAAAGTGTTTTTAAATATAGGGAGAAAGAACAGCAGGAGAACAAGATGAATAATTTTGTCTCCAAGTGACCAAGTTTTAAAAGTTTAAATTCTACCTAATAAAGATGAGGAGTTTTTAGTAAATAATGAACAAGATTTCCATTTAAAACACCAAAATATGTATAATTACAGTGAGATGTTGAACTATTGTTTCCTTTGAAAGAGATCGAATGGTTGGTTGCCAGTGTCATATAAAATTCAACGCTAGTGAAAAACGCATTTCATTTTGTGAAGAAAAGCAATTAAAAGGATCCAATTGAGATTCAGTTTATTCCTAGCTCTAAATTTGTAACTGAGAGTTTACAAAGTATGTAACATAACATCACAGAAACGCGTTTTTATTTTGCTAGATAGGGAACGTTAATGTTCTTAAACAGTTTGTCTTATTCGTAGGAGCCCCAGTGGCACAGCGGTATGTCTGCGGACTTACAGCGTTAGAAACCGGGTTTCGATACCCGTGGTGGGCAGAGCACAGATAGCCCATTGTGTAGCTTTGTGCTTAACTTCAAAAACAAACAAACTTATTCGTAGGACGAAAATAACTACTAAAAATAAAAGTTATATTCATGAGGTAGATACTCATAGGTTGTTTGTATTTACGGATAATTTTATATTCAAGCTTAACTCTGTTGGACTCGTAATTTTGTTGAATGGCCTGGCATAAACTGATGATTAGGGCGCTCGACTCGCAATCTCGTAACTGAAAATGTTGGTTCTTTCAGCCGTGCGAACGTTATAACGTTACACTCAATCCCACTATTCGTTGGTAAAAGTAGCCTAAGAGTTGACTGTGGGTGGTGTTGACTAGCTGCCTTCTTTCTAGTCTATCACATCTGAATCAGGGATGGCTAGCGCACATAACCCTCGAGTAGCTTTGCGCACAATGTAACAAACAAATAAAAACATTGTTGAATCATATCTTAATTTTCGTGTCTTCTATGGATGATAACTTAACAGACTTTACAATTATGAAACAGTTTCGATTTTTTTAATTCCCTAGTGGACAGTGGTAGGTTTGCGAACTTACAACGTAAAACTCGGGGTTCGATTCCCTGTAGTGGACAGAGAAATGTTAGCCTATTGTGTAGTTTTGCACAAAAACAATCAA
The DNA here is from genome assembly GCF_000517525.1 of Limulus polyphemus. Taxonomy (NCBI): domain Eukaryota; kingdom Metazoa; phylum Arthropoda; class Merostomata; order Xiphosura; family Limulidae; genus Limulus; species Limulus polyphemus. The sequence continues at coordinate 170,788 of NW_013667240.1, read as the reverse complement.
ACAAACTATTTTATCGCAAATCAACACAATAAGCTATCTACCCTGAGTCCTCTACAGGTTATAAACATTGAAGCTTGCCGCTGAGCCACTGCGAGGGAGCTATTTTACAGTACTCACAATTATGATAGTAACTCTCCACTGAAGATTAATTTTTACTTAATTCAATATACGTTAATTTAATATCAGGACTTAACATTATACTTTGATGTCTGTACTATTTCATGGTTGCTTATTGAAGTAGGTCATTTTATATGTAATCATATCAAAATATTATAATTACTATATGAAAGCGTTTCAAATTTCTCATCTTCGTATTACTCCATAGTTAGTAGGCCTTACAAAACTGGTGGAACGATGTTAATAATTGCTTTTACTGTCCAAATCAATATCCAGGTACACTTAGTAAATTTAAAAAAAAAATCTGCTTTTATTAATCAAACCTGTTTGACATATTGGCAGGCGAAATAACTTGATCAGTAAGTATATTGTGCTGAATAATGAACATGGATTAATTATATACGTCACTTTTTTATTTATCTAAGAGATTTATATAACAGATTGATCGGTGTACCTAACGGGTTTCCGTCTTAGTCTGCTCTTTTATGTTAATTACAATGGGCTTTCAGCTATTTAACAATATGCGAATTAAGAAGCAAACATAAAAACAAAATTACATTAAAAGTGTGACGGATTTATTATTATATATTTATTTTAATATCAACGTTTGTTTAGATTAAGTTTATATTTGGAAACATGCATAGCTTATAGTGTTAAATATGTATTGCGAAACTCCCACCTATTCTTTAAAGTTGTAGAAGATTCTCGAGTGTAAGAATCAGCAATATATTTGTGTATATAAACACCGGTATAGCTTTGTATTGTTACGTAATCTGAATTTTCGAGAAACTCTCCACACGGCTGTAAATATAACCAACGCGATGCGCCAAAGAGTATATATTATTAGTTCGCTATAGTCAGTGTGCTATAAACTTCGGAAGCTATAACTGTAATTGTTATAACGCTTATTAATTGGAAAACTTAAGATATTTCACCAGGAGCATTTACAAAGTTCGAACATTATAAATCATTTAACTTCAGTGGATTCACATCAGACATTAGTATTTTTACGAAAACATTACCTAACGTCACCGGTGGGAATTCGACCTGTAATCGGCGTGTGATCAGCGAGAACTACAGGTCTAGTTAGCTCCCTGTTGTGAATTGTCAACTCGAAATTAATTCGCTCATCGTCAACCCTTGAAAAGATGTCAAGGAAGTTCCAGACTAGAAAGAAGACTTCATATTGCTTGTAAGTTCGTGAAACTTTTGTGTATAAATCATTGTTTGTAATAACTGTTATTGTAAATTGTATTGTTGTTTGTATATCAAACATATTTGTATTAAAAAAGAAAACTGTGTGTATGAATCTTGTTGCCAAATATCATAAACTGGATATATATTGGCATTTATTTAATTATAAAATTAAAACTATCATTTAGCTCGATTTCAGACCATTCGAAATTGTAATACGTAGCATAATAAATTGGGGGCTCGTCCAAGATCTGAATCAGAAACAAAATTACAATTTAAATCATAATTCAATTTATATCTATCAGTGCCGACAAGATTTGATCATGACTGATTGTCAAGAATTTCTTGAATCACTCTCGCTCGAACAACTAGAAAGATATAACAAAAATGAATTGCTCGAAATTGCCAAAGTTTTAGAATTAGAAGTTAAAAGATCAATGAGAAAAAATGAAATAAAAAGGGTATTATCAAAATACTAGTTGATGATGATTTGTTGCCTGAGAAAGCATTAGAGGAATACTCTAGTGCACCCACTAGCCAATTGCGGTTGAGTGGTAAAGATAAGCTAGAGATACAGCTAAAACTCAAATAACTCGAGCTTGAACAAGCTCGTATCGAAGCCGAGAAAGACAAAGAATAAGCTCATATCAAACCGAGAAGAAATTAGACTGAAAGAAATGGAAATTAGACTCAACTCCGATTACCAATGCACAATGACAATTTTGAACTTAATCGCTATGTTAAAGTACCACTGTTCAATGAAAATGAAGTAGATAAATATTTCCAACATTTTGAGAAGGTTGCCCATACCATGGAATGGCCCACCGAAAAATGGCCATTATTATTACAAAGTGCTTTAACTGGTAAAGCACAAGAAGCTTATGCCGGTCTCTCTCTAGAAGATTGTAGGAATTATGATAAGGTTAAAGCAGCTATTCTCAAAGCATACGGATTAGTACCAGAGGCTTATCTCCAAAAGT
>NW_013667240.1:154868-168487 GCF_000517525.1 Limulus polyphemus | reverse complement strand
TCTTAGTCGGCCGGTCTCCTCTACTAAGAAGTAGTTGGTAAGGTAATTATAGAAGTTAAAGGTTAAAGCAGCTATTCTACAAAGACAGTACGGTATTAGTACCAGAGGCTTATCTCCAAAAGTTTCTAGGTTATCGCAAACAAGATAGTCAAACTTATATGGAATTTGCCCATAAAAAGGAGGTTTATTTTGATCTATGATGTAATTCTATACATATTGATAATAGTTTCTACAAACTAAGACAATTATGTATAATTGAGGAATTTAAGCGTTGTGCACATGACGACCTCAAAACTTACTTGGATGAAAAGAAAGTTGAAACACTACAGGAAGCAGCTGCTCTTTCAGATGATTACACTTTAACACATAAAACCACTTTTCATAAAAAGAAATTCCTATCATCTCAACAAAAACCTGTATTTGTTCAATCTACTAAAGTTGAGGATCCTTTTAAAAAATCCAGCTCCCCAAGTTCGAAATTTTCTGATAGTCAGGATAAAACTTCTTTAAAACAATCAAAGCCTGTCTGTTATGCTTGTAAAAACCTGGTCATGCTATGTCCGATTGTTGGTGTTTGAAGAAGAAAAAAGAAAAGGAGGCAACACCCAGTGCGTTTGTGGTTACACATGGATGTAGTTTCACCAGATCACTCGATGTTGTTGATTTGGCCACTGATATAAAGGCTGGTGTAATCAGGGGGGAAATTTAGACCTTTTTTGACTGTTGGTTCTTTAACAAATGACACTGACAATCACATACCATACTATTCTACGTGATACTGGGGGTGACTCAGTCATTGTTGTTAGAAGGTATATTGCCTTTAGATTCGAGTTCTGCCACTGGTGAGTCTTTTATTGCTTTGGGTATTGAGGGTGGCTTTGTTAATATTCCTCTTCATAACATTTAGTTAGCATCAGACCTAGTTTCGGGACTGGTCGTGGTTGTAGTAAGACCTACTTTGGCAATTAATGGTGTATCATTATTGTTTGGAAACTATATGTCTGGGGGGAAAAATTGTTGCCGAACCTAAAATGGTTAGAGAGCCGATCACTGTTTCATCCAAGGATGATGTCTTTGAGGGGAATTCCGATGTGTTTCCCTCGTGTGCTGTGACTGGAGCTCAGGCTAAGAAATTAAGCCAAAAAAAGAAATGATAGCCATGGATTCAGAGGACGATATTATAGATTTGTCTCAGACATTTTTTTGGATCCGACGGGGATTATGTGGATAATTGTCCTACTGACGATTTCTCGGTGAGTGAAGGATCTGATTCACCTTGTGAAGTTCCAGTTAATTTATTATTATTATTTGCTGTTCGTGAGCCAGTTCAGGAGTCGTTAAGGTTTCACCTGTTTGAGTTGGTGTTTGGCCATTCAGTGCGTGGCCCTTCGAAGTTGCTGAAGGAACAATGAGTGGAAGACGACCAGAAAGAAATTCATTTATTGGATTACGTTTCTAAGTTTTGGTCCAGACTCTTACGTGCTTGTGAATTGGCTTTTGAAAATTTGAAGGTATCTCAAACCGGAATGGAAAACGTTTATGACTTCCATTCTGGTGACATAGTTTTAGCATTGTTACCCACTATAGGACATTCACTTAAAAAAGAAGGAAAGAAAGAGACGAAAAACAACAACAACAACATAAGACTGTTAAATTGCAGTTTATCACTATGAGAATATGGTGTGAAGGTAATCCATATCCTAAGGGTTGATAATATCTGTGCCAATGTACTTTCATGTACTATGTAATTTTATGACCATAAGGTTATTTGTATTGGTTGTGCTCTATACTGTAATTATTATTGAAGTTTTGTAATCCTTTGGATAATGTATTATATTTAATGTATTGTAATCAATGTATATATATATATATTATATTTTAGTTAAAAATTGTCTAACACCAATTTTTAATTCTCTAAGGAGGGGGTTGTGACGGATTTATTATCATATATTTATTTTAATACCAACGTTTGATTAGTTTAAGTTTTTATTTAGAAATATACATATCTTATATTGTTAAGTATGTATTGCGAAACTCCCGCCTATTCTCTAAAGTTGTAGAAGGTTATCGAGTGTAAGAATCAACAATACATGTGTGTAGGTAAAAGTCAGTGTAGCTTTGTATTGTTACGTAATCTGAATTTTCGAGAAACTCTCCACACACCTATAAATATAACCAACGCGACGCGTCTAAAAACATTATCTAATATTGGTTTGCTATAAACTTCGGAATCTATAACTGTGATTATTATAACGCTTATTAATCAGAAAACTTAAGATATTTGACCAGGAACGTTTATAAATTTCGAACATTAAAAACCATTTAACTTCAGTGGATTCACATCGGACATTAGTACTTATGCATGACCTAACGCCATCGGTGGAAACTCGACCTGTAATCGGCGTATGATCAGCGATAACTACAGGGCTCCTTAGCTCCCTATTAAGTGAATTATACCTATAATAATAATAATTCCAGTAGACCCCCACTGGAGCATAGGGCTCCAACAACACCTTGCCGACAGAAGTTGTTGTTGCAGTAATTTTTAGCAGGGTGGTTTTTACAGGGAGGAGTTGTTCCTTTCTCATCCTGGACGTGGGTCCAGGCAATGGTGGTAGCATCCCTGCCGGGTAACGAACCTGGTACCTTTGGATTAGAAATACAAAGGTACCGGTATAGGGACGCAAATTATACCTCTATCAACTCGAAATTTACTCGCTCATCGAAAAGATATCAAGGAAGTTCCAGACTAGAAAGAAGACTTTACGTTGCTTGTAAGTTCGTGGACGTGGGTCCAGGCAATGGTGGTAGTATCCCTGCCGGGGAACGAACCCGGTACCTTTGGATTAGAAATACAACTCGCTATAGGGACGCAAATTATACCTCTATCAACTCGAAATTTACTCGCTCATCGTCAACCCTCGCAAAGATATCAAGGAAGTTCCAGACTAGAAAGAAGACTTTACGTTGCTTGTAAATTCGTGGAACTTTTGTATATAAATCATTGTTTGTAATAACTATTATTGTAAATTGTATTGTTCTTTGTATATTAAAACATATTTGCATTAAAAAATAAAACTGTGTGTATCAATCTTGTTGGCAAATATCCTAAATTGGAAATATATTGGCATTTATTTAATTATTAAATTTAAATTATCATTTAGCTCGATTTCAGGCGATTCGAAATTGTAATACGTAACAAAGGTACAAAAGTTATTGCTTTAGGTTTTTAAAAATAAAGTTTGCTTGTTTGTGATATGTAATCACCGTAATTATTGAACACTGAAGTAAAAGTTTAAAAACACGTATTAATTTCACTCGAAATTATCGCTTGCGTAAACCAGATGGCGTCTCGTTAATCCGTTAATGGTTCGATAGCGCTAAACCTGACAATCAAACTCTATGTTATTCATCACTCTTGGAATTACAAGGCTAACAATAACTAAAGTTTAAAAATTGCTCGTGAAACAAATTGAAGATGCGCCAGCTATTTTTCAAAAGTATATTTGTAGAACAAAGCTTGTTATCTAAAACGTTTCTAAGCTTCTTTTCAACAACTTTTTTGTTGTTATTGTTGTTCTACGGATCACTGTGGTTGAATCCATACATCCAAACTTTGAAAGCAAAAAGTTGGGGAAGAAAAGAGTTGTTTGGTATTGATGAAAATGTGAAACTTTTGTCTGAACGAACAAAACTGTTTTAAGTTTGGTATGTTTGGAATTTCGTGCAAAGCTACACAAGGCCTATCTGCGCTAGCCGTCTCTAATTTAGCAGTGAAAGACTAGAGGGAAGGCAACTAGTCATCGCCAGCCACCGCCAACTCTTGGGCCACTCTTTAACCAACGAATAATTGGATTGATCGTTACATTATAACGCCCCCACGGCTGAAAGGGTGAGCATTTTTGGTGTGACAGGGATTCGAACCCGCGACCCGCAGATTGCGAGTCGAGCGCCCTAACCACCTGGCCATGCAGGGTCGTGACTTGTTTCAGCGTCATAATAGATCGCACACTTTGTTTGGATATTTGTTGAGGTCAAAAGTATTGGTAGCAGCAACATTGATAAATTTGATTATAGTATTTTGGCACTTGTGTATAAAGTTAAAATCATAACTTATATTCAGCTTTAAACTGGTACACAGTTAAAAACATTTTATTTAGGCCTATCTATGGCCTTCAAAAAGTTGACGACTCTACATGTTTCGACGTTGTAACTGTGTACCAGTTTAACGTTGAATATTATTTATGATTTTAATTGATAAATTTCATTCAAATTGCAGTCACTAAGATATTTTCTCTTAAAATCTCAGCATCCTATCTAAAATACTCTCATTAAAACCTGCTGTCGCGAGTTCGAATACCGTAACCGAATATGTTCCCCCTTCAGCCGTGGGAGCGATATAATGTGAAAATCAATCTCATTATTTGTTCGTAAAAGAATAGCTCAAGAGTTGGCGGTGAGCGATGTGGAATAGCTGTCTTCACGCAACTTTATCACTTAAAAATTAGGGACTGCTAACGTAGATATCTCTCGAATAGCTTTGCTCGAAATTCAACAAACAAATTACAAAAGTTTTTCGGGATCATCTGCTGGAAGGGTTTTAATTATTATGTGTAGTTTAACTGGAGTAAAGGATATCACAAGGTTTGCTTTTGTGTTTCGTCTCTTCGATATGATTTAGTCCCTGAGAAAAGGGTATTCCTAAATCTGCTTCTGTAGTTATAATACTGAAGATGTTTCAGTTACTCAGCATAATATATCTAAAGTAAAGGTTATCACAAGATTAGTTTCTATGGTTATGGTGCTGAAAATATTTTAATTTTTAGGTTTTATTTAGCTGGACTACGGAATATCAAAGCATTCGTTTCTGTTGTTTTCTATTGAAAGTGTTTTAGTATTTGGGTTATTTAACTGGAATAAAGAATATCATAACATCACCTTTTCGTTTCCTTTACTGGAAGGGATTTAGCTGTTTAATGTAACAACTAAATAAAATAAAATACAAGTAACGTTTATAGCACTAACATTCCTTTAAATATTTTCCAAACCACATTCAACAACTAAAACATTTCCATAAGAATAAATATAGAACTAAATATTGTGACACCTACCATATACTTCAGCTAATAATGGAAGTATTGCTAGTTGGATTTAAGAAGTAATGTATTTGAATATTTTATTAAACAAAGGATTTGGTTGTATTTGCAATAATTAACTGTGTCTATGCTGAATGTATATCAAATGAGAAATCACCTTTTATAATGGTAATTGTATTTACTGTTTACATGGGACGTCAAATGAACCGAAGATTGATCGATACAAAATATTCATACACTTGGATCATAAAGACGTTTTCAGATTGAGGGTTTAGAATTTCCAAAACGGGGATGTCCCTTGTACTTAATGGTATTGCAAAACTAAGGAATATGAGTGAACTTGGCCACTGGACCATCTAGAAAGCCACCTGTATCAAGTTGTATCTCAGCCTCGGTAAACAAAGAGCGACATTCTGTAACAGGTGAGAATCCATGAACACAACGTTCAGTGCCAAAAGTCCATGTGTCCTAGACAACAGTACGCAATATAACCAAAATGGAACTTCATCTGGAAAAGCGACATTAGTTCCTTCCACGAAATATATGTTCCGTTGTCACATACGTCAAGCAACTGGAGAATAAAACGGGTATTTATGCTACTTTATGTGAAGAAACAAAGGTCAAAGTCACCTATGGATTTCTATTGATCTTACCATTGAAATGGGCACTCTAAAACCGCCATCCCATGTACAGTAGATGAATTAAGGAAAACAGCAGGGAAGAGTGGTGTGCTTTTGACATGATAACCGTACAATGGAAACTACGCTGCAGGGCTACTGTGAAGATGAACGGTCGTCAAATGGAACATGACCAGACGTGGTGACATTGACTTTAACGACACGGTGAGGTTAAAAAAAACGTTAAACCCGAGAGTGGCTCGGTGGTTAACGTATAAGATGGTAGGTACCAAGGTCTCGGTTTCGAGATGTGTTGGTACCAAAGAACTTTGCATTTTCAGTTGTGCGTGCATTATAAGCTTGACAGTCAATCACACTATTTGGTTGAAAATAACCGGTTTGAGTGGCAGTTGCTGTCGATTGGTTGCCTTTTCTCTAGTCATCAGTTAATAATTAAGGACAGCTAGTGAATATAACCTTTGCGGGCACATCTGATAAAAAAGAAGATAAACCAGGTGAACAAATAACCAATCAGAAACATTTTGGATGAAAGTAATAACAAATAAGTCAAATGTTTGAAAATAGGATCCAATAAGTCAAATGAACACAAAATTCTGGATCCTTTTATGTACAAAATCATTTGATGAATCGTAAAAGTTTTAATCCAATTCATCAAAAGCAAATAATACAATAACTATATAACAATGATTATCTGCTAGTTTTTGAACATTTAACAAGCCATTTTCCACATTTAAAGCCGCATAAAGCCCCAATGGACGACAATTGCTACTATACGCCTTGCTAGACTAATAAGAGCTGACATTTCTGGAAACAACAATTCTCAGGTGACCATGGTTTTACTTAACGTGATCTTACGTGTTTTTATTTGAAACCCACAATATGGGGATCTGAAGAAAACCTGAGTTGGAAAATTTTTGGAAAACTGAATAGCTTCGAACTTTCTTTTAGAATGAAAGAGCAGAAAGATAAAAACACGACACCAAATATGATTTGTGAAGTGAAAGAATAATAAATACAATATTCAACCAGATTGCTCAGGTCACTTCTGTTTCTGTGTGTTTATCTGTTAGAAAACCTCTTGATTTATTGAATGAGGTGAAATATTTTTATTTGGAATGAAACTGTTTCATAGTCATTAAGAATTGGAGAGCGCAAAACAATATTTATGAACATGTGTTTAAACCCTAAGCGCCCCCCAGTGTCCCAGCGGTATGCCTGCGGACTTACAACGCTAGAATCCGGGTTTCGATACCCGTGGTGAGCAGACCACAGATAGCCCATTGTGTAGCTTTGTGCTTAATTACAATCAAACAAAACATAAGCCGAGCAAAAAAATACTGAAAATAAATTAATCAGGATTATAACAACTGAATGATATTTTAAAGTGTCAGAGAAAATTGTACACTACATTCAACATTTCAATTAGACAGAAGAAGTGCAAAGTTATGCAGTTCTTTAGAAACCATTGAAAGTAATACCAGAAAGTAAAAACAAGAGGCGTCGGTAGGCAATGACACACGGTGTCCATGCTCTATTTCTATTTGACAGTACCCCGAATCCCCGGTTGGTGTTTTGAAACATTTGAATAGAAAACCATAATCTGAATTTTTAATGAGGCACTCATCACTATTAAATCGTAAAAAAACAAATTCTAAACCTAACCTAAGTCGTCAGGAATTCTTTGCCTTAGAATAAAGTATAAAGAAAAAAACACCATCCTCAAAAAAGGCCCGGCATGGCCAGGTGGCTAGGGCGCTCGACTCGCAATCTGAGGGTCGCGGATTCGAATCCCCGTCCCACCAAACATGCTCGCCCTTTCAACCGTGGGGGCGTTATAATGCGACGATCAATCCCACTATTCGTTGATAAAAGAGTAGCCCAAGAGTTGGCGGTGGGTGATGATGACTAGCTGCCTTCCCTCTGGTCCTACACTGCTAAATTATGGACGGCTAGCACAGATAGCCCTCGTGTAGCTTTGCGCGAAATTCAAAAACAAACAAACAAGCAATAGTAAGCCGATATAAATTCTAACAGACAGGTCCCATTTAACAATTTTTCTAAAAGGTTAACAGAGAAAAAATGCTTAATAAATACCTGCCAGGCCCCAAAAGATAAGACTTAATTAACCACAACTTATACCATTTCCTTAGAATCACAGATGCTAAAACACCAGGTGTATTTTAATCTCCCAAAATTCAGAAAGATGGATACTATGTTAGTCTTACTGTGTCAGTATATAACCTCGCTAAATCACTTGTTACGATTTTCTCTTCTTACACCTCAAACAGTCTTCTGTTAAAACAACAACAACACTGAACACTTCATTCCAATTCACGGTGTTATTTTCCCATAATAATGATGTATCATGTAATTAAATGGTACATTCAATGAAAAATATCATCAGTAAAATTTCCAATGGCCATTCATAATATACTGTTTACTGTTATACAATTGGATAAAGATGTTTCTTTAGGAATCATCTTGTCTGAAGCCACAATATATGATCTGATACACAAACATGGTAGAGATCATTATTATATTTGTTTGTGTATCCTACGCCCAATCTTATGGAAAATCAGAGTCAAGTAAGATTATAAAGATCTCAAAATATAACAAAAAACTAGCAGATACCCGCCAAACATTTGCGGTCATGGTAGTATCTTTATTGTAACATTACGTCTTTAAATACAGGATCATAGGCATAAACCATGATCCATTATATTTCCAGTTACCTAACTTAACAGGAATCAAACGAATGCCAAGTATTTAGCTGATGTATCAGAACTTTCAATTTCATAATAATATAAAGTAATTTTAATCGAAGACACCGAAATGTTCAAGTCCACTTTAGTCTTAGGCCTAGCATTAGTTAAGCCTTTACTAAGTACGGCTTATATTTGATAGAGACACGTTACCACCATAACTCTTGTACGTTTTTTTACTCCAGTTTAGATAAGGCTAAACTGTACCGTACTTGATGTTATCAATAAATAAACTTATAACGTTATTCTACGACCTAACGTTAGACCTGTTTATTGCGTAACATAAATACTATATTGAAGGAAGGGCGGAGGCCCCAAGGGGGTTTGCAAAACTCCAACTCGTCATCTTTTTAACTGGTCTGGCAAAGCTAGTTATCACGAACCATATCCAACTGCAATGACAACAACAAACATATTTCATTTTAGACTTTCAGTACATCACTAACAATAATATCACACTATAATTTTGTTGCTAAACAACATAACATAGAACACATATTAGACAGTTTGATTTTATAGAAGGAACTAGAATATAAAAGACGTCAAACCATTGTTGAATAATTAACGGAAGTTATAGAATTTAACTAAAACAAATTTCTCTGTACTTCCAAAATGCACCATCTATTCACTTATTTCATCAGGCTCGAAGTAATTATTTAATCACCACATTTTTAGTAAAAACTACGCAGAAAAATCAAATGTTATCGTGAAAAAGTACGTGTGCACTCTGAAAGAGACTTAAGTAGCACTGTTAAGCCTTTTCACTTTATTCTGGGAAAACATAATGCGGACATTCCGACACAAATTTCCAACTATTTCGACTGAACAAAGGATAAAAGATATTTGGTAGTAATAAACGTTTGCTTTCCTTTATGTTTGATGGGCAATAGATAATGTGTGTGTTAAAATGCCAAAATAATATTTGTTAATTAACATTTATTCCCCACTAAACGGTAGTAACAGTACACCTATTTGTAGTCTAATTTAAGCATTAGGCCTAATTCATAAACGTAACGTAAGGCATAGATGAAACACTACTTGTTCAATTTTATTTTGCTTTTGGCTACAATTCAATGTCATGATCTTGTGACTTAAACTATTTTGCTGTTATCAACCGAAGTTATCAAAAAATAGAGAATAAAAAACAAACTTTTCTAACAAATTAACATGAATATTGAGCATTCAACATAAACACCATAGCAGGCCTACGAACAATCAGGTGGTAGTTTTGTTGCTAAGCGACGATGTATATTGTTGAGCATTAACAGAAAAGGAACGTAAAAGCGTTCTCGACAGAGTGACAAAAAGAATAAGCCTATATTTAGTAATAACAAAAATAATAGATGTCTTGGACTACTTAAATATTATTTAGTGCTTTTACGATAACACATAGTTCCACAGCTGTACACACTTATGTTTTGATGGGGTTACTTTAATATATAACTTTTATATAGTGTTTCCAGTTATAACATTCAGTTATAAAAATCCCTCATTTAACAAAAAAAAAAAAGATTAATTTAGTATATCACGTAGTGGTTAAAGTGCTAACAAAAACCTTATCCTATATCTTTCATTCTGGGCTGTCGAGGTAGTCTTTAATCAGTATCAAATGATTTCTCCTCAGTGTCTCTTAAGACATAGATCCTGATCCGTTACACTGAATCGTCCTGATACAGGTAATTCTACTGAAACTAACTTTCTCGAGTTGGCAACAAGTTGGGTCTTCTCTATATATGTATGTGTTTAACTGTGAATGGAAGAACCTTTGCAATTCTTGTGACGGAACTGTTACCTCGTGCTCAGTAGTGTACCATTTTGCAGAAGTAAATATTACATAAGAGGAGGACAAAAATAGCTTTAAAGTACAACAATCAAGAAAACAGTTCCAGCAATCACAAGTGTTGTGTTCAAGAAAAATATTCGTGGTTCCTTTGTTAATCATGCAATCTCTTGGCCACCGTTGTATAACAAAAGGCTTACTCACCACCGTTGTGTTCACAACGCTTTCTACACTTACTCCATATTTGATACTTTGAAGCTGATTGTTTAAATATTCTAAAATAATGACTGTCCTGTGCCTGAATTGCAGTCAAAAGTGGGTTAATAAAACTATATGCTATTATGTTTAGTCGTACGCTGAGAACTAGTCTTATAATATAAGTAACATTATATTGATAAATACATGCTGAAAGAAAAGTATTAAGCTCAAGTATTTCTGTTGTAACATTTCATAATATTCTTTAAAGTCCAAAGTAAAAGTTATTTTTGATATCAAGAATCTCTTTTGAGACTTTCAAACAATTACGAAGTTCTTATACTTTGTGCATTAGGTCGGCGTTTTACTTATTTCTGTGAAAAAGTAGACATTCTTAAAGTTTTTTTAAAAAAAGCGTTGACTTAACAAACATAAAGAACAGTTTTGCCGCCATTTCGTTGTAAATTACTAGCTGCGAGCTCTAAATAAAACAGTCACTTTGGCATTTTCTCAACATGCACATCACTTAATTTTCTAGTGTTAAAAGTTGCATGTATTTTAAACGTTATTAGACTTCCCGAATTAGCGTTACGTCCATAGACATGACATCAGATTAACAGTCTACTACTCTGAAAACTGATCCCTGGGGAATCAGACCATTTTATGTGTAAGGCAACTTCAACTTTACTAAGTTATTTAACTTTACATATAAAAAGTAAAAGAAAATCCATTAGGTGAAATTATTTCATGATACTACACCTCCCGATCCTTTATTCTAGTGGCGGAAGGTAACTTAATTTATGCAAACTATATAGAAAGTAAATGTGTAGCATCAAATCTCACAGGACAAATAGAGAAGTCTATTGCATAAATTACATTAACATAAATTACAGGAAGGGTTGCTAGCACCAATAAAAAAGCACAAAAGTTAGATCTATATATATATATGGGCAATTATTAAGTTAACCGCTAAATACGATCTTTCCAGAATTCTAAAATTCTGGTTTTCAATAAAACTATTAGGTTGCCTATAGCAAAAACAAGAACTAATTTTTCCCCATAAAACATTGTGATGCAAAGCAAGTTAAGCGTAATGTTACCGCACTTGTTATATTCCATATAATGTTTAAAGCTTTAGCTATGTTTTTTAAAGAAATCTGCTAATTTTGTGTTTTTTTATGAATCTAAAGTTTACTTTTCGCAATTCTTTCACTGTTATCATACCAGCAGTGCATATCCAGATTGATCAAAATATTAGTTTTATATCGCTTAAATTAAAACGAGCAACTTCATAAGTATCCTTAATCAAAACGTACTATTGACGTATTTTTATGTTAGTCTCGTTTTGTATCTTTCACAAATTTGTCTTTGTTCCTTAAAAATCTTACAAGTTTCATACGTATTAGTTTTCATAATGTTTACGCAAATTTAAAAGTTTTGTAAATTATCTTGAACTATCCCTGTTTTATTAAATTCTACGAAAATGGTCGATTTGTATTCCTAATTAATCCATTAAATCTTACGTTTTTATGAAGTTCTATGAAATTAGTTGTTATGCATTCGTTTATCCACTAAACCTGTTTGTGAAATGTTTGAAAGTAGTTGATTCTATTTACCTTTTTAATCCATTCAACTTTAAGTTTTGTTTTTAATTAATAAGAAAGTAGCTGATTCTGTTTTCATTGTTAATCCATTTTTTTTTACTCACCTTTTACAGGTTTGTGGTGATCGTGTTCCCCATAAAGTCTCGCTCTCTCTGCACCATGGGGAACTGTAAGCAGTTGGTGGTTGTAGTGTGGATTGTATCCCTGCTGCTGTCGCTTCCAGTAATTGCTAGTAAGGTAACTTGAGTAGAGAATAATGTTTCTGATTTTAGACACCAAATGTTTTTTTTGTTTTTTTTAACAACGAAGTCAAGAGTGTGTTTTATGACGTCTTTAGGATATCATGATTGTAGAACCACTAAGAAAAGCTTTTTAAAGTGAAGAGGTAGTAAGAGATAGAGCATGTACCCTAAAACTACATCATTATTTAAACTACGTACCCTAAAAAGCAAGAGTATTTGGGAATTCATATCCTTTCTTCTTCACTTGACCAATAGGCTGTCAGTAGCAAACATTTGTGAATTTAAACCTCAAAAATTTTCTAAAGTTTATTGGAAAATAGCAACACAATTTTTAATTTAATTGCCCAACTAATGTTTATATAGCCCTAGGCAAAGACTTTTCTATTCAATATATCAAATATACTTCACTATACATAACTAAAAAAGAATTTTATAATACATTTAGGCTTAGCGTAACGCACAAATGAAAGACAAATTAAATAATAAATTTTAAAGATTCGATTCGTTTTTGTTTTTTGTTTTTTTGTTATCTGAAAACCTTAGTGGTTTTTATGTGTACACTAGAAACTTTATTGTTAAGTTAATGAATCATTGTCATTGCATTTTTAAACTTAGAAGTTAAATAAGATAATTTTCAGATATTACATTGAATCGGGATATATAACATTTTGCCCAGAAAAAAAATACCAAGTTAAAGATTTGTTTTAATTGATTAGTTTTTGTCAGGCCATATTTCCTTTGAAAGTAAAAAGAAAAGGTAGTTTGAATATAGGCATATTTCTGATAAGTTTATCATTGTGTTTAAAATACTAATAGAAATAGTATTGTCTGTTTTCACTTTGAATATGTAAGCATTTTTCTCGATGGCGGTTCTCAGGTAACTTCGTATCACGTTTCTCGTATTTGCTTCTCATTACTTAACGGTGTTTCTTGTGGCCCAACTGTAGAATCGTCCTCACCAGTATTTATTATTACTGCCACAGAGCACTGAAGAAACAACCATGACCAATTATGAGATCACCATTACGCTATTTTCTTGCAAAGAGCAGAAAGATTGGCGAGGATTAGCTGTGGCTATTTACCGTTTGGTAATACTCTTTAGTCTCCCATCAGTTTTAATGATCATTTGCTACACCTGGGTGATCATTGAGTTGTGGATCAGCACAAAAACTATGGATGAACTGACAAATCAAAGCAGGTAAATTACTACTGAAGACAATTCTAATAGTAATACATTACGTATTTTGTTTTTATAAATATGTCTTTTCAATATATGTATATATATATATATATATATATATA
>NW_013667240.1:149706-154093 GCF_000517525.1 Limulus polyphemus | reverse complement strand
ATCCCCATCGAATGATTTTACGCAGTCATACCACATCTGACAGTCGTGACGTCAAACGTGCTCGACAGCAGGCAAGTGTTTTATTGAAATATTCGATTTTTGTGTACCGTGTATTGGAGTATAACTACGATACTAGTAGAAGCCTCCGAAATAATGAGTTCATACAATTAGCCACCGGTATTGTTGATTTGTGCAAGGACGTTAATTCTTCAATTAATTCGAGCACTATTACTTCCCATTTAGAGGTTTTACATTCTGCTCTTCCTAAGAGTTGGAGTGTTCTTCTTCTTTCTCAGTTGCCGATGTCTAACTCTTCCCAGAGGGTTTCTTTGTCTCTTTATAAACCCTCTGGAGATGGATATTTTCTTTTTGAGGGGTTGTCTATGAAGTATGTTTATTGTATATTAAATGTTCGTATGCACTCTTCGGTAGTCCATAATTTTTGGAGTTCTGTCGTATTATCTACTAAAGGTGGAAAAATAATGGAAGTCATGTTTTGATCCTTTTGTTGGGTTTAAATTATTCGAGTTACATTTTTTACTTTGACATCATACAGTGACCACAAATGTGAAATTGGTTCACATTCTCTTTGTCAGGTGTCATTAGAATCTATTACTCATTAATTTTTGCATATTGTGGGATATTGTTTTTTTATCTAATTTCAAATATGGTGGATCGGGTACTTACAGATCATGAGAAATGTCTATATGCTTTAGAGTTTTTCTTTAGGGTGTATCTAAATTTTATGCGTAATTATGTCGTACTTTTAGTTCATTAGCGAAGTTGTTTATTTTTTATGCGGGGAAAACATTTTTGACAAAAAGTCAATTTATTAATTTGTTATGTTATTTTAAAACTAGGTTAGAAAT
Source organism: Limulus polyphemus (assembly GCF_000517525.1). Lineage (NCBI taxonomy): Eukaryota > Metazoa > Arthropoda > Merostomata > Xiphosura > Limulidae > Limulus > Limulus polyphemus. The sequence continues at coordinate 153,224 of NW_013667240.1, read as the reverse complement.
AATTTTTTTCATTTTTGTAAGTATTCACAAAAAATAATTTGGATAGTTTTCAGTTTTTTATATAGTACAGTTGGTAAGTTAATGGAGCGTGGATTTATCCTTGTGCCATGTTTTACTTAACAGTATTCAGTGTGTGTAATTAGTTTATTTCGATGTTTTTATGTTTTCCTGTCTTTATTGTTCTTGCTATTAACTTTTTTGATGTAATTATGTATAATATTTATTGGTTTTATTTGTACCGTTTTTTATGCATATGCCCCTTCTATGAGGGTGGTGAAATAAAGACAACAACAACTGGTATTCTATATATATTGATAGTTTAATGATATCTTGTGAAATTTTAAATGATTATATCTCCTAGATATAGACCCGACGTTGTCTAGTGGTTAGCATGCTGCAGTGCATAACAGCAGGTCCTACGTTTGAGTCCACTTTATTGTATTTATTTTATTTTAGCTTATACTAAGAAGTAAAGTAAATAAACCAATTATAAGGACTCGTGAGCATATGGTATTACATAGAGAATTTTCGTCCTCACCTCTACAGTTGTTGTCGGTCTAGACTGTCTCTGTCATATCTTTGCTCCGTGGGTGTTGGTGATAACCAATCTGGCCACGTAGACTTATTTCTATAACAATCACGTGTACAAATAGAGCTGCACGTAACAAAGTTACTTAATTTGGCCTTTGTTTCATTGTAAAACTCCAGTTTGACTTTTAAGATCAGATGATCTGGAGATGGCCTGATCCAGTTTTATTTGTCTTTTATTTTAATTCTAACTGTGTCGAGCAGGGTGTTAACTTATATTTTTTGTTTAGTTAAATTGTTTCAAGGATTTTGCTTTTTTTGGTCAAGTTTTGGGTAAAATGGAGTTAATGCTCGAATAAAGATTAGTTTTGTTTCTCGTGAAATTGCAAGTGTGCCCCTTCGTACTCTTACCTTCGACAACTCTTTTTGCGTGTGTACTCTCTTACACGAATCCCAGGATCGTCTTTACTGCAATCAGTAACAGGAACAGTAGGAAAAGAAGTAACAAAGTACTGATTTTGAAATGAATTTTAAATTATAGAAAGATGTAATTAAGATATTAAAATACTATACACTCAAGTGAAAAGTGTCACAGGACATTAAGAATCTCGATTAAAGCAGAAATAAAACACGGATATTAACACTTAAGTCTAATTTGTTTACGATACAATGAGATTAATACCCAGAAGAAAATTTCTAATATGAATGTACTCCACAATCTCTCACTGATATCAAATAAATCTAGAATATAATAAACTAGAAAGATTACAAAGTGGAAGCGTTTAGCCTAATAAGCGTTTCACTGTCACTGCATAGTTGTGAAAAGTAAGCTAAAAGGTGATTTCATATCAGGCTGTACTTTAAAGTTTGTAGTGCAAAGACACTTTATTGTGATTTGTTGATATCTACCGATGGTGAAAATGCCATGAGTTTCATAAAACACGCGAATTTCTAGTTTATTAAATAGATTATAATGGCATTCTTTGTGAAATCCTAATGATCGGATAAAGTGTAATTTGAAAACTATGTTGTAATGTGCTTAACGAGAACAAGATATTAACTGGTTGAAATTCATGAAAGGATTTTGTCGTTAAAATCCAGAATTACTTCGCAAATATTTCAAAGATCACCATATCGTCTACAATAAGCTTAAGCGCATAGTTTACATAGAGCCTCAGGCCTTATTCAATGTTTAATTACAATATATGCTGCATATACAAATATGTTAAGCAAATTTATTGCTCAGTAAATCCAATAAACAGCAAGCTTCGTTTCCTGCTTTCTAATATTGTATTAAGCGGTATTTTACTTCTGGATATTACGATTGACAGAAGCAAATAGATGTTTCGTTTTTACTTGTTCATTTGTTTTACAGAAAAAAAGTCCATGAATGTGATGTGACTGATTAAAAAAACGCGATGCAGCAGTTAAAACTAAGATTAATGTGGTGAATCAGTTATACGTATATAGACACTATAACAGATATGTGTGTATATATATAACAGTACACGTAATATATATATAACCTATTTGTAGCCTTGTTTACATAAAAATAACCTCTAATCATTTTAAGGTCAAAAAAGAGTTTATACTTACCTTAAACAAGAACTACTTAACGAGCACATTACTGATTAAACATTCTGCTCTATCACTATTTCTGGTGGTTTGTGGCGACATTGTAATTTAGTTTCTTGAAAACTGTACTGGCGACTTAAATCAGTATCGGGCGGTTTATGGCGAAACTGTAATTAGGTTTTTTAAAGACTATACTATCGACTTGAAATAATTTCTGGTGGTTTGTGGCGACATTGTAATTTAGTTTCTTGAAAACTGTACTGGCGACTTAAATCAGTATCGGGCGGTTTATGGCGAAACTGTAATTAGGTTTTTTAAAGACTATACTATCGACTTGAAATAATTTATGGTGGTTTGTGACGACGCTGTAATCGGGTTTAGGAAATATTGTACTAACGACTTAAATTATTTTCTGATGGTTTATGGCAATAATGTAATTATAAATATTTGAATACTGTACTGGCGACTTAAATCGGTTTCTGGTGGTTTGAAAAGACGTATCGTGGTTCTTAATGTGTTGTTACGAAACTCTATTCCCCGTTTCCCATAAATTACAGCAGTACTTTATTTTCGGTGATTTTTTAGCTACGCTGTTATGCAGTTTCTGGTGATTTGAGCGGCACTGTGGTGCAATTCTTAGTTTATTGTGTTGCTTTCATGATTTTTCTAATAGTTTCTAGAGATGCTGTAATGAATTTTCTGATAGATTTAGTTTCAAGTAACGTAGCTTTCAATGTCCTTTGAAAGACCTATTAAGTTACATGATTGAAATGTCTGGTATAACAACAATTCATCTTTCGCTTCCAACTGTTGTCTTGAAAGTCACGCATGTGTATAATTAAACTTGAAATTGTAGTAACATTTCAACAGTTGCTGATAGATCATGTATTAAAATAGGAGAAGTATAGCTTCAGACTATTACCAGAAATAAATAACAAAAAGTTGTTTTCTGAAGATTGATACACCTATTCATGTTTTCCTAAATCAAGCCTCGACTTTATGTTGCTAATTTCATTAAACGTGTTTGTGTTTTACTTGTTCACCTAAGTGAGGAAATACAAGTCATGATTGAATAATCTGAGTATTCAACAAAAAATATTTTAAACAATTAAAACACCTTAACTAAACGTCCAGAAAAACATGCAAAAACAGGGAATGTGTTTTCAAACGATTAACTTTTCTAATCTTTAAATGTCTTAGAGTCTCGTCAGCTTACTTTCATGAATTTCATTTTTGAAACATTCTATCTCACGAGCTTAGTTCTGTACTTTCTTGTATACCAAACGACCTGTATTCTCATCGCTGTCAACTCCATTATTTAGTGAACAACATCTCACACTCTGATCAGATTAGGTGTAAGCTTTGTTGCTCAACTAACATCTTACATTCTGATCAGATTAGGTGTAAACTTTCTT
>NW_013667240.1:140401-149106 GCF_000517525.1 Limulus polyphemus | reverse complement strand
CTGATCAGATTAGGTGTAAACTTTCTTACTTACAAAACATCTTACACTCTGATCAGATGAGGTGTAAACTTTCTTATTTAACAAACATCTTACATTCTGATCAGATTAGGTGTAAACTTTCTTACTTACAAAACATCTTACACTCTGATCAGATGAGGTGTAAGCTTTCTTATTTAACAAACATCTTACATTCTGATCAGATTAGGTGTAAACTTTCTTACTTACAAAACATCTTACACTCTGATCAGATGAGGTGTAAACTTTCTTATTTAACAAACATCTTACATTCTGATCAGATTAGGTGTAAACTTTCTTACTTACAAAACATCTTACACTCTGATCAGATTAGATGTGAACTTTCTTACTTACAAAACATAATACATTCTGATCAGATTAGGTGTAAACTTTCTTACTTACAAAACATCTTACATTCTGATCAGATTAGATGTGAACTTTCTTACTTACAAAACATTATACATTCTGATCAGATTAGGTGTAAGCTTTGTTACTTAACTAACATCTTACACTCTGATCAGATTAGGTTTAAACTTTCAGATGTTTGTTAAGTAATTACACCTAATCTGATCAGAATGTAAACTTTCTTACTTACAAAACATCTTACATTTTGATCAGATTAGGTGTAAACTTTCTTACTTAACAAACATCTTACATTCTGATCAGCTTAGGTGTAAGCTTTCTTACTTACAAAACATCTTACACTCTGATCAGCTTAAATGTAAGCTTTCTTACTTAACAAACATCTTACATTCTGATCAGCTTAGGTGTAAGCTTTCATACTTACAAAACATCCTACACTCTCGTCGGCTTAGCTGTCTATTTTCTTACTTACCTAATAATATATGCTATAACACGCTAATTACTGTAAAAACATAATTCTAAACACAGATATTGTCTACTTTTCTCAGCACATTTACAATCTACATAAGTCTTATTCTTAAACATGTTTAACATTTAAACACTTTGAATATCTAAATGTGTTTAAAATTTAAATACGTTGGATTATAAACATGTTTAAAATATACCAATGTTAAATATCTAAGCATCTTTCAAATCTAAACAGTTTGAATATCTAACGTGTTTAGATTTAAAATAGAATTGAACTTCTAAACCTGTTTACACTCTAAACACATTGAATATCTGAAAATCCTTAGATTCTAAATATCTTGGGTATATAAACAGGTCTAGAAGTTTAAGGTTTAAGCCTATGTGATCAATTATAGTAAATGATTCTAAAGTTTTGTAGCCAGGAAGGAAGTGATCATGTGTTGTGCTTACATATGCTATCTGAAGAGAAAAGATAAAAAAGACTTGAAACCTTTCCTTATGAATGCTTGTAAAACATTTTTCAAAAGATCAATCCAGAAACTAAACTATAGTACTTCACATACTAATTATAATACGAATATTTATAGCTAATTTTTCGTACAGATTTTACTGTTTTAAGAGAAACAACATTAAAACTTTGGTTAGTTATTTTTTATTTCATTAACACGACTGCCAACTAACTGATCTACATACTAAGTTGTTGTAATTGATAGTAAGTAACCTGTGCAATAATCTAAGTCTAACTATTAATAAGTAACTTTTTAAAATACTTATATATTAACCAATAATAAATTATTATCCTCCTTATCAACTGCTAATCTGCTGTAACCTTTTGGGAAGTCCTGAGTTGGTAATTCGTGGGATTCGATCCTGGGTCTTCATGATGCTAATCGATGCGACTTGGGTTTCTTTCGTCAGATATTGAATCAATTATTTTAATGTTTTCAAGAGGGGTGTCCAGGTTTTGCTGACCCCTATGCTAAGTTGACTGAACGAATTATTATTTGGGAGGATGTAGAAGGCTTCTTTTTCTTTATTTTTCATGTGTGACTTATATTACTTCAGCAGTATTCCAATGTATTTTACTCTATTCTTCTCTGATATGATGAGATAATCCAGATAAGTCAGTATTACAGTCTTATGTGTCTATCATATTCTGGAATCCTAGCTTCTGTTGGCCCTTTTTGTTTATCTAGTGTATTGGTATCTTCATTCTGAGGCGGTGCTGTAAAAGAATGGTTTTTCTCTCCATTCGGTCTTCAGATGGTTGTTGTGTACTAACTGCTATCATACCGTATCGTACTGAATACTGTTATGACGTTATACTATTTACATATTCTCTATATTTTGAAAGAGACCACTGCCTGTAATTTTCTTCCTGTTTATTATTGGTGTTTATCTTCTTTACCAAGAGTTCCGAGTATCCATTGTTAAGGAGCTTCTTTGGTACTACAAATCTTTTTCGTTTTTGAAACTGGACAGTTTTTTGAAGCATGTTTTAATACTACTTGGGTGGTTTTCACATATAGTCAAGGTATTTACCCGTGTACATGGGCTTCCTGCAAACACCTGTCGTATATGATTCACGAGTCTTGGTGACTATCACGTCAAGGAATGGGAGCTTGTTATATATTTTTTTGATTATATTGTGAACTAAGGTTTCTTCATTTCGCCACTTGTGCTTGTTTAATTTGAACTCTAGCACATGTAGATAATGCGTATCACCGAAACTACACTTTATGAAGTAAGGTACAACAAGGACCATTTCCTGGAAGAAGAATGTCACATTAAGTGGAAATTGTAAGGCACAACAAGGACCATTTCCTGGAAGAAGAATTTCACATTAAGTGGAAATTGAATAAATAGTTTATTCTTCAAATAATACTACGTTGTACGTTAAGAAGAGTTGTGAGTAACATTCTTGCCATAAATCCTTTCATGTTTTGTAGTAGAAAATAGTCTGCCAGTACGATAAAAATAAAATAATAATAATAAAACATAAATCATGAACAACCATTGTACAAGTCATATAACTCAACAAAAAGGGTTGTGCAACAAACCTATGGCTACAGCACAAATAGCCCATTGTGTAGTTTGTGCTTTACAACAAACAAACGCAATAAGTTTCGAGGAGAGATACAATGCAAGACCATCTTACAAAAATTGTTGGTTTGCTGTCCTCCGACTGACCCAGCAAGCTTGTGGCAACTCTTTTAATGGTGATTGTAATTTTATTTACTTTTATCTATTTTATTAACGCCTTTCTTACAGCCTCATACCACTATACAAAATTCACAATTACATGTTAAAGATTCTGTAAATTCAAGAATCATGTATACATGTGAAAAATTTAGACTATATAATTCGATTGCTTCGAATAAAATTCTTGTCAAATATATATATCATGTAAAATTGGACACCAGTTTTAAATGATGCCCTGTTAATAGACAATTATTTGCATACATTCAAAATGGTATCAGTTAACAATAAAATTAAATAAAATCACTTAATACTGGCCCATTGCTGAAGTTTCAAACAAAGGACAAATAACCAGCATTGTTATGGAATATTTTTAAACTTCACTGATTTAATCTGGAGATATTACTACTTAATAACTGTCCTTTTGATTGTTTAAGTTTTGTATGATCGTCCCACGCTTTCATCAGCTTAAAGGTCAACCTTTCAACTTACCAAACGTCCCACGTTTTTATCAGCTTAAAGGTCAACCTTCTAACTTACCAACGTCCCACACTTTTATCAGCGTAAAGGTTAACCTTCTAACTTACCAAACGTCCCACACTTTTATTAGCTTAAAGGTCAAACTTCTAACTTACCAACGTCTCACATTTTTATTAGCTTAAAGGTCAACCTTCTAACTTACCAACGTCCCACACTTTTATCAGCGTAAAGGTCAACCTTCTAACTTACCAAACGTCCTAGAGTTTAATAAGATTAACAGTGAACATTTTTACTTAAAAATCTTTATCTATCATATTACCCACTAAACCTACTCCCTACCCACCAGCTCACCACTATAATTTCTTATGTGTCGTTTTTCCCTCGTATCGATTAACCTGAATTTTGATCTTCTTTAGTAAGTAAACATCGCTGTCCATAAAGTTATCCATCAACTTTCTTCCTTATGATATTTCATTCGCTCTCTCAGTGAACCTATCCAATTTTAACTTACAAATTTTCTTCTTTACCAGGCAGTTTCCTGTCAGTTTACTAAGTTTCCAACATACCCGTACTCACTCATGTCTGCTTAGCAAACTTCTTTTTAACTAATCTATATATTGTCCCCAAAGGCTCAGTGGTAAGTCTGAAGGCTTCTAACGCTAAAAACCGAGCTTCGATATCTGTGGTGGGCACAATACAGATAGCCCATTTTGTAGCTTTGTGCTTAACAATAAAGAAACAAACAAAAATTATATTTATCAATTTACGTATTATATCTTATTTTTATCGTTCAGTGATTTATTAACTTCTGATTTTTCTATTATCTTACAACTAGGTTATCAAGATGCTGATTCTCGTGGTATTTCTGTTCTTGGTTTGTTGGGGCCCACGTTTAGCCCTAGAGATCTGCATTACTTACGGCGTGGAAAACTTCAACCACTGGATTTATACAGCTCGTGTTGTTTTCTTTCTGCTACCTGTTGTTCACAGCTGTCTGAACCCTATTGTTTATTGCTTCATGTCCACCAAATTCCGTCGCCGAATGATCAGATCGTTGGAGCGCTCCTGCAGAGGGCGCTGTCTTTGCTTACTAAGAAAACGCAGTCAACGCCTCAAGATGACGATGAAGAGCTCTGTTTCAAGAAATGGGACCATTCGCACCGGATCTACTTATACCTTTACATCATTTACTACTTCAGCAGCCTGCAGTCCATCTGGAGAGATAGTCCAGCCGAGAGCCATGAATATTAGGTCCATAACCTAGTGAAGTACTAAGGTATCCTCGAGATGCGATTTTCAGACTAGTAGTTTATCAGAAAACTACAACCCATAGGTAATACGATACATCAGTGTTCCATTTTACACATTGTGACGTATATGTTTTCCATCCAGTGTTATTATTATTGTTGTTTCACGTTGTTGTAAGTCGCCTTCTAGTAAATTTAGTGATTCGCGACTGGCACTTGAAATATGAGATCGTCTGATTCATTATGTTATCAAGCTACGCCGCATGTCGTATGTCAGAGTTTGATTCTGATCCAACCAGGAAAGATAACAGCATCGTAGACCATCTAAGCTTTGTCGATAGGAGGTATCGATTCATTTTTCATTAAGTGACAACGGCTCATGAAAACTGATAAAGCGCTGTTTCAATTGCTTTAATGTCATCTTTAGAACATCTCCAGCTAAGGGTTACAAACAGTGTGTTCATATCATTCTGTAGGAATTGATGAAGAGATGATAAACTCATCCATGAATGAACAACATGATAATCTAATGATTGAAGTATAAAAGGTTTCTCATTATAACATCTGGTTTCATCACATTCTGTTTCCTACATTCATTTCATTACGACATGTCAGGATATCCTTGAGTATTCCTGTTGTCTTAAATGTATAGTCTGTTATTGATTTCAGATCAATAAATAAATATATTTATTCGTTTTCCGCGTGAAAAAACTACGTGAAGATGAATGTTTTTCGTACTTTAGATTGACTAAAAGTGTTATATTTGGTCGGATTACTCAAAATCATGTAGAAGTAGAGTATAAAAACACGACAAATCAAAGACTTCATTACCCGGGTAAGGAAAGGCTGTGGATTGGTTTCATATAGGTATGAAGGACCTTACTGAGTAAAGTTGGAAAATCAGTGTTCATGACATCCCAGTAATTATTTATTATTACTACAGTGTGTTGTTTAATGTCAGAGTAACGACTTCAAGGCATTATGTATTTGCTTATCCAATTGCAAAATATTTATGGGAAAAAATCACCCTTGTCCTGTTCTTTAATAAACACAGAGCGAAATAATGTTATATTGATCTGTGATCTTTATTTTTCTAACGTTTTAATCTTTTGGTTGGACGATGTCTTCACAAACATTTTTAAACTGTACTATAACATACACGTAAGATCTACACGTGTGTTGAGAACTCTAATAAACTCTAAATGTTGCATATTTTTGGAACTATAAAAGGATCAATCCGTGGTTGCTCATAGCAACAGTGTTTGTTCGGACTTTTTGCTAAGTACTCTGAAAATGTTATGATCTTCTTGAGAAGTAACTTCCATTAACCTAAGTTAACAATATCACCATACAGGAAATTATACGCTTCCTTTGGATAAATGTACAGGCTCTGTTTAACCATGAGTCAAGAAGTACAGAGCTTTTAAGATGTGACAAAAGAGTTATAATGTTACCCTGAGTATTTTACGTGTATTTTTTAACGTTACCAAAACATTTGGGAGTTATCAACACTACCATTAAAGGAACACTGATAATATCGTATTTTCACAGATAGGTGACGCTTTTATAGTGCATAGACTAAAGAGTTGAACAATATCAGTAACAGTTAGTCCATCAGCTCTTGTTACGAAATACACCAAAGCTTAATGCTGCACTATTCACCGGCTTCCATTGCGAAAACAAACTGGTGAAACAAACGCAAGGAAGACTTAGAATTGTGTATTTTATACGGATTTTCTCCCAGGAGTTGAGCTGTAAGGTAAGGTTACGGACTTACAACACTAAATACCGAAAATATATAGCCTATTGCATAACAAAGACGTCAGATTTTTCAATAAAAGATCGTGAAATGAGGAACATAACTGTGTAAGTGTTATTTCGGAATGATTGCAGTTTTGTTTTATATCGTTTGGTAGCACCAAAAATACGATTGTGACGAATAGAAAATTCAGGTTATGGCACATGTAGATATAAAACAACACTTCAGGGCCTTAAGCCTGGTGGTAGCCGTTGAAATTCCTGTCAGTAAAAAAAAAAAAGCACGAAAACTGGAAGTTCGCTTCTATACTAAACAATGCCATTGAGTTCAAAAATACTTAATCATCAAACTAGTCTGGAAAATTAACAGTATTTGATTGTTTCAACTTCCTGCTGTATTTCGAGGTCGAGAACTATACTCTACTATAACAACACAATGCTAGGAGTACAACAATAGCTCTGTGTTGTAACAATGAAGAAGGGGCTTCAAGACTTTAAGTTTTCTTTGTGACAACTTCACAATTCTAGGAGTACAACAGTACTTCTGTATTGTAAGTCACTTCTAATCAAACAAACACGATGAAGACGATACTTCAAGATTGAGAACTCTACTCAGGAACAAGATCCCATGTCTAGGAGTACGACTCAGTTTTAACTCATTCCCAGTTAAAAACGACAACAACAGCAAAAATACAAGATGTTTTCTTCAACTTAACAATATCTCTGAGTCTGATATAAATATCGTAATATCAAACTACGACCTAAAACAATACGTCACTTCTGAGTCTTAACACTATAGTAAAAAATGCTCTGAATTCAGTTGAGCAACAATATCTGGAAAAAATTGAAGCTTCCTTGTTGCATTTGTTTTTCTGGAGGAATTTTTACATTTCGACAATGTGAATGCTAAAGAATATCTTATGAAGGTTTTAATGACCTTATTCTGTGTTTAAAGCCATATCGTAGAAAACGAAATACTTCTAAAATAAATTGTGTTATGTGTTTGTGGGCTATTACTGTTTTATATTCTCCTCAAGACTTTATGTTATTCATCTATTTATTTATTTTAAATAATGTTTATTATGTATAAATGTCTGTAACAAATGGTAAAGAAAATGGCCACGTACAGTGGCTTGAAGAAATGCCTGTAAGACCCAGATTTTGGCACTATTGTTGTTAAAGCTGGGTTGTTGTTGTTGTTTTTTCAGCTAGGCTTACGTGTATCTTTTTGCCTGGCTTCTTACAGTAGAATTTGTTAAATTTGCAAGTGTCTCAATTTCTTGAAAAGTATTATCAAAATGATATAAATATTTGTGTAAATATGAAAGTAACTATGCTAGTTTAATATCTAGTTGGTTTTATTATTTGATTTGGAGCTAAATAAGCATGTGCCGGTTGGGGTATTAATGAGAATGTGGCCGTGTTGTGTAGCTACTAGGATATTCAAACTAAATATGTGCTGGTTAAGTTATTAGTGAGAATGTGGCCGTGTTGTGTAGCTACTCGGATATTCAAACTAAACATGTGCCGGTTGAGTTATTAGTGAGAATGTGGCCGTGTTGTGTAGCTACTAGGATATTCAAACTAAACATGTGCCGGTTGAGTTATTAGTGAGAATGTGGCCGTGTTGTGTAGCTACTCGAATATTCAAACTAAACATGTACCGGTTGAGTTATTAGTGAGAATGTGGCCGTGTTGTGTAGCTACTCGAATATTCAAACTAAACATGTGCCGGTTAAGTTATTAGCGAGAATTTGGCCGTGTTGTGTAGCTACTCGGATATTCAAACTAAACATGTGCCGGTTGAGTTATTAGTGAGAATGTGGCCGTGTTGTGTAGCTACTCGAATATTCAAACTAAACATGTGCCGGTTAAGTTATTAGCGAGAATTTGGCCGTGTTGTGTAGCTACTCGGATATTCAAACTAAACATGTGCTGGTTAAGTTATTAGCGAGAATGTGGTTGTGTCGTGTAGCTACTCGGATATTCAAACTAAACATGTGCCGATTGAGTTATTAGTGAGAATGTGGCCGTGCTGTGTAGCTACTCGAATATTCAAACTAAACATGTACCGGTTGAGTTACTAGGGAGAATGTGGCCGTGCTGTGTAGCTACTCGAATATTCAAACTAAACATGTACCGGTTGAGTTACTAGGGAGAATGTGGCCGTGTTGT
>NW_013667240.1:126767-140045 GCF_000517525.1 Limulus polyphemus | reverse complement strand
GTTTAATCCCAGAAGTATTTTAACTTTTTTTGAGTTATTAGTGAGAATGTGGCCGTGTTGTGTAGCTACTCGAATATTCAAACTAAACATGTGCCGGTTGAGTTATTAGTGAGAATGTGGTCGTGTTGTGTAGCTACTCGGATATTCAAACTATTCGCTTTAAATTTAATTGTGTAAAGAATGTTGAAATTTGTAAATTGATATAAACATTTACTATCAGTGTCAGGTGTAACTGTGAGATTTGTATGTAGAATATCGATATATATTATCATACTAATAATTGTAATATATGTTATATATATATATATATATATATATTGCGTGGGGTATCAAGTTTTTTCATTGTAGACGAGTAAATACAACGCTTAATGTGGGGAATAAGTTGGCCCGATATATGGATTTTCACTAACTAGAATCTATACAACAGCATTCCAACTACACTTTATACACCGCTTCTCACAAAGTCTTTCGCTCAGTATCAGAAGTAATAGTTTATAGGCCTACCAAGTGTTATAGCTTTTTGGGTACTAGATTGAAAATTCTATCACAATAAGACTCAAATAATAGTAATTTAAGTCACATTATTATTTACTGGCCCCAAATGTGTATGTGTTCAGTAAAAAACAGTGTAAATTAGTATTTTAACCTACACTTTATACGCTGTATCCTGGTTGAAGTACGTCTCTCGCTTAAAATACACTCTTAGAGTATTACACTTCAATTTTGTTTCGGCTTTGTTTTCACATTAGTTCATTCAAGCCGGTAATATGTAAACAACGGGGTTTGATGAAATGATAAAATTACAAAATCCATTATAAAAAGGCTAAACTTTTAATACAGGTCACTATTTGTAAAAATCATTTAGATAGTAAGGAAGAAAGAAATAATGCCACTTATAGCATTGCACAGATAAAAGGTTGTGGAGTAGAGACCCTGATGACGATTATTGATCCGAAATAATGATATGTCTCCTTAACTTGTATTTTCCGATGTGTAATAGCACTAAAAGAGCTTTTTATGCCTATTGACTGTTATATTGTATGTAATTTGACTTGTAAGTTTTTAACTTCTAATTGTGCTTCATTTGACTTTCAACTTCAATATATGTAATTCTTATGTTTTATATGATTTGTTTATACATTATGTATCTACATTAATTGACTTGTATTTGCGATTTATATTGTGTATAGCTTCATTTGTATGATTCATAGCTCGCTTCTATCGCCCGTCCCAATGCAACAGCGGTATGTCTGCGGACTTACAACGCTAGAATCCCGGTTTAGATACCCGTGGTGTGCAGAACACGGATAGCCCATTGTGTAGCTTTGTGCTTAATTACAAAAACAAACAAAACAACGCTTCTATCGTGTATATTATTTGAGTCTTGTGTGGTATATAAATTTACTCTGCTGGTACATGTGATTTGGTCATTATTTCATTTTGTAATATATATATATATTGTAAAGAGCTGCAGTTAGCATTACGAAATATTAAGAATACTCAACTTATTTCTTTCACATTAATTGTTTTATCTTGCACACTTTAAAGCCTAATAGTACTCAAATGGCTTTGTGTAATATTTAACATTATACTCCTATATATGTTGTATATCATCTAGACTGCATTTATATATTATTTGACTTCAATATTATTTACGTCATTTTATTTGCAATTTTTTATTTATTTGAGTTTTATGTTTTATATGATTTGAGTTGTATTTTAAATGTCGTTTTACTCCCGTACTGTACGCTGCATTATATTTGAATCTGTGTTGAATATGATTAAAGTTTAGTGTTGTATATCCTTTACTTTGTGTTATGTCCATCATTTGAATATGTGCATTTGACCTCCATGATGTAAGTTAATTGATTTATATCTATATCATTTCAGCTGTATTTGTATAACATCGATTTTTATTCCATAGCAATAGCGTTTCTGCTGTCATAATTAATTAGTGTTGTATTTTGTTTTAGTTCTAAATATTTGTGATATAATTCAAAATGACAATCTTCCATTTACCTGTTAAATTTATCAAGCTCATTAACCTGCAACAGGTCTAGCTCGAACTCCCCTCCCCTAGTGGCACAGCATTATGTCTGCGGACTTACACCACTAGAAACCGGGTTTCGATACCCGTGGTGGGCAGAGCACAGACAGCTCATTGTTTAGCTTTGTGCTTAACTCCAGACAACTAAACTAAACTAGCTCGAACTCGAAAATATTCACCCAACGATTATGGCGTATTGTATGTGTTACTTTTAAGTGAAATAATTAACTAAAAGAATAAACCTGACAACAAATACTTCCTGCGTTTGTCGCTGATTTAAGGATACTTAAAAGCTTTGATTTCCCAGAACTTCCTACGCTACTTTTTGAGGTAATAGAATTGTGTTCTGAAATCGGCATGATAGAATGGACCTGTGAGAATAATAAGAGTGGCATAATATAATGGACCTAAAGAAATATATTGTAGTGTTATAATAGAGATATGACCTGAAGAAATATAACATCGATATAATAGAGTTGACCTGAAAAAAAACATAGCAGTAATAAAAGTCCTTGTCAGTCTTCTCTAACTCATGATCGATATTTTTAATAGCAAAGAATCGCTCACACACACACATGTCAAAGTATGATCACATCTGACCGTTGCAGTAAGCTGTTGAAGAATATCGGCTTACTGTGTAAGCAGAAAGAGAAAGATGAGTTATTTTTAGCTACAACAATAAAGTCTATAGATACAAAAAAAATCGATGTGCTGTTATAAGCTTGTTTTTAATGTACCTTTGACGAATTAGTTAAAATGTTTTCTATTTTAGTTTTTATATAAAAAAAACAAGTGTGGAGGTAGCGTCGAAATTCAACTAGCAAGACTTGTAATTGGTTGTCGAAGCTACGACAGTGTGAAGCGTCAAATCCTAATCAATATAATGAAAATCTTGATTATCTTGATATAAATATCTTTAAGATTTTCACAGCTCGGATACTAAACGTAATGAACATAGATTTAATGTAAAATATACCAACACAGTTACCAATATTAATATATAGATAGTTAAGAGATTTTATTGTGTATGACTGAGGCTTAGCCAGATGCTTTTTTATGCTCTGTCACTATAGCTACCCTAAATGAAACTTTAAAAAAAAGGCAATCCTATTTATCTATCTATACTGTAAATGTTAAGCCTTTTGTAACTGGTATTAGGAAATTTTAATGTGTCTTATGAAAATTTCTAGATCAACAATATGAGCTTGTGAAATATAAACTGAGAAAGTTTTAACTTTAGTGCATCTGGTGTGACCAAAATACATACGTGCATGTAAGATTTTCCACGTTTTACAAAATGGAATTTTGAGCTATTTCTCGCTTTAAACTTAGTTCATAGTGACTAAAAATTTAAAGCGTATTACACTCATCTGTAACGTTGAATACTTTGTGTTATACAATGTTGTGGTGAAAATCATTGGTCATTAGGTACGATGATTAAATCAGAAACAATAAAGTGCGTTCCTTTTTTTAAACCGTCTGCATAAAAGATTAATTCTGTATAAAACTTACAAATACATAGAACATCGATAGGCCAAAGAATAACGTTTGAATCGTGTAAAATATGGATTGTGCGTTAAAATTATTGAATTGTTCTTCTTGATTTGATTTCAACTAATGTTTAACTCCATTTACTTTTCTTTTGCTCTTCTTTCAGAAACAGAATGAACAATTATTCACAATAAAATCTTTGGAACATTATACCTTTATTTTTTATCAGTGAGCTTCCCTAGATCGTTTTGTAAAATATTGGCTCTAGTAATAATGTGAGCTGTATGTATTGCTATATTTTAATGGAAATAATAAATTTTTATATCTGTACGAATGTTATTTAGTTTAATTTATAAACCGTTTACTTTATTATAGATTAATAATGGACGCAAATTTAAATGTATTACGAAATTGTAATATCACAAATAACATTTACTAACGCTTGACATATCCACATGGTATAAACACAGTGGGTTGAGTACGTTATATTAAAACGATTTTCAATATGTAAATCAGCAAGTCACAGCCGATATAAAGTCGTGGTGGAATTTATATGAGGATTTTATTTTGGCATTTCTTGGCGTTTCGTAGATAGTGTTATGCCACTGAAAACTGATCGCTTCTGGGAAGAGTATGTAACAGTCCTTTTCTGACGCAAATATTTGTACACTGAACATACTCAACTTCTATGTGCATATATATATATATTCATTAATTCGACTGCTGGACCTGATTAAATTGCTTTACCACAGGTTCAATATATAATATACAGATGAGGGTAAGCTATAATAAAACGATTTTGGAGCCATATCATGGTGCTACATTCGATCATGCTTCATATGACGACCGTGCATCTTGACAATAGCCCCGAAGCATAGTTTTCATTATAACTCCATTGGAAGGTTGTTATGTCAAAAGCACATCACTGTTCTTTGCATGGTTTCCATTAGCCGTCTAGTGTACTAGGACGACGCTTTCCCAGTACTCACTTCAACAGTCTAATCGCATCGAAATCTATCGGCGCTGTATACAACAACTTGACCGGTAAGTCTTCTTATGAAATAGCCACGAATATTCGTTTTATTCTTCAGCTCTTTGAGGTATGCGACGGTTGAACAAATGTGATGTGGAAGCAGCTTGGGTACACGTGACTTGTGTCACTTTTGCAGATTTTTGATTATCTTGCCTGGGTATCACACTACCCAAGAAACGCCGAACAATGTCAAACTGTAGCCCTGATACATTTTATTTTACTGGGACTTTATATTGGCTGTAGTTGCCACTTGATTTGTTGATTTATATATCCAAAATGGTTTTGATATAACCCTCTGAAAATCAAAATAAAGCTTCTTATTACACTGAGATTTTACTAGAAGCACTCTATTTGTATTATACGTTAGAGAATGTTACTCTGGAGTGTAAATTAGTATTTAGAAATTACTACTAATATTTTAAAATAAACATCGGCTGGGAGCTATTTCTAAAAAGAAGCAAAGAAAAATTACCTTCCTAGTACACCTTCTACAAAATTATTTTCACATCATTTTTGGATAGACTGATATATCGGGATCATGTATAAATACGATGTACCATCAAAATATGGTAGTAGTGTTTTAGTAAGATACAATTTATATTGACAGAATAGTCGAAGAAAATTCGCATGATTTTCCGCTTCTGAGTAAGTGGTTAAGGTTATGTTAAATTTTGCATATCAGTGCATATTAATTATTATGTCAATGCACATATACATCGTATAAAAATAGTTGTAAATGATGTGGAAAGTTATTATTGTGTGTTATGTTCAATATGGTAATATCTAGAACCAAAGATTAATAAGTATATCAACAGTATATGCCGGTTTATAACCATATGTACCACTTCTCGTACAATATTAAGTGTTCCACCTTGAAATTTTATAATAAAATATTATAAGATTTAAAAAGGGGATATATGGAGAAACAATATTATAAGATTTATAAAAGGGAAATATGGAGAAACAAACCACAAAAATAAAGAGGATATGAACAGTTTCTAAACTTTGACGATTTTTTTCTAATTGGCGGGTCATACGCCAATAAATATCAGTTGTTAACGTATTAGCTCACTAATAATTTCAGGTTTATTTTTGTCTACTGTTTTTATCGCTTTTAACTTCCACAAGCTTACTTCGCCTATAGTTCATACACAAGGATATCTTAGCCTCGTTTCCAAAGATAATTCACAGTCAACTAATGGTTGTATTCATTTGTTATAACACTTGCGTCGAACTTAAGTAATTCCGTTATATAGCAGTTTTTCTGAAATAATTAAACCGAATACAATTAGCCTTAACATTCCTGGTTTAGAAAAGGTTTAAATAAAAGTATATATGTATCTTAACCAAGTGTAACATACTCTCTGCAAGTCAAATAATCACGCTACACCACACAGTCTTCATCATTATCGCTGTCAGTAACAGGTTTGATGGATCATTACACATATCTCCTCCCACACATAGGCATCCCTCCCCTGTAAAACGTTTCCTTTGCAACACACTAGTCAAGCTAATGACATGGTGATTTATTGCACCTAAAACTTATGAGTTTCGGCAGATCTGATGATTTAGGTTCCTTCGTAATTAAAACTTGATGCATTGCGCTGCCTCGCAACTCCAAATCAGAAAACGAAGCCAAACTAACTTTGTAGAGAATGTGCTACGGGATTAATATTGACCCAGATCAGTTTCTGGTCTATCAAACTTTATTTACGTATAAGGCTGACAAATACATTTATATTTTTAATGTTTCATGTTTAAAACAAAATTTTTGCCATCTGAACTTTTTTCTTTTTAATATACAGCCCCTTAGTGGCAAAGAGGTAAGCTCAAGATCTTATATGCTAGAATTCGGAGTTCAATCCCTGTAGTAGATACAGCACAAACAACTCATTGTACACCTTTGTTTTTAACAACAATTTACAATAATTTTACATTTCTTATTATAAAGACTATTCTTCGTAATATTTTGTATGGTAACTGGAAAGTGTACATGGATCATTTTGCCCAAGAAGAAGAATAAAAAGATCCCGAAAACGGCACATTCCCATTTTTTATGAGCTTTTGACTCTGAATTTAATAATACGAGTACCTAATCAGTTAATGAATCAATTATTACCTTCCACAAAGCAAGATATGCAGTTAGCATCTTATGAGGTCATTAGATATTTAATAACGAAAAAAAGAATGAAGGGGAGTGTTATCTAATATTGTCTTCCTTACCGAGCACCCTCAGCTAGTGTTCATAAAAGATAAGACGTACAAAGTTCGGATATCTATGATACATATTTCGTGAATTTCGTGTTATATTTGAGAAAATTCCATTACACATCTTATTCCAAAAAGTTAAAAATAGTGTTTTACAATTAATAAAAATAAGTTGTTAAAATAATAAATCTATTATCGGTTTTATTTTATCTATATTAATATACTTACTATAATAAAACTATGAATGAAACTGTGTTCAATGAAATATTTTTAACATTGATAAATTTAAGTAACCTTAATGTGGGTTATTAATAATTTTTATCTGAACAACCAGCACAATAAACTTGCATTACAGAGCTTCATAAGCCATTAACCATTTTATTTTGTACACTTTTCTGCTTGTCTTTAACAGTTAGAAACTAAAATTAATAAAACTTAATAGTGCAACATGTTCACAACAGTTTACATTTCCCTGCAGGACAATGGGATCATGTCGTTAAAAGTAATTAACCATACAGTTCCTTCACGCGTAAAATTCGGTGTAATTATTCAACATCAAACACAAAGAGCGCGTGAGCTGCGTACTTTTCATTATATATCTGTTTTTGTTTCATTGTAGAAGGAATAAGAAGAAAATGTAAGTTTCTCTCTTAATGTGATATCCGTGATCTTTTATCCCTAACATTAAACCATGAAGTTACTGTAACTCCATATTAAGTCATTAGTCTCCTTTTAAAATTGTATATCATTTCTAATATGAGAAACTACTATAAATCGTTATATATATGTTAAAGTTACTCCGTTTCTTTAATCATTTTGCCTTATAAGTCTTGTAATAATATACAGGAAGGTTCGTGATGTACTCGGAGTATTGAAACGAAAAGCCCTCCAATAGCTCAGCGGTAAATCCGAAGACTCCGTGTTTAAATACCCGTCGTAGGCACAGCACAGATAGTCCATTGTGTAGCTTCGCGTTTAACAACAAACAAAAACGAAGCGATAAAAATGGAAAACAAAGAATGTATAATAAATAAAAAAGCTGCATGAGCGTTACTACAAATAAAAATTCATTAGCCGATAAAATAAAGAAACCTTGGGGGATGAAAATATACGACGATAAAGTCTTAGAAGGAAATATATATATACAGGAGAGAGCTTTCAAAGAAAAACTACTATACAGCCATGAAAAATTGGGATGAAAATTATATAGAATAAAACAATAGTAACTGGAAGAATCGGTTGGGATTTTCAACCTGGACAACATTTTATGTGCACAAACGACCAGATCAGAGATTGTTTGGATTCACACCTAGCTGTACATAATTTTGGAATTCTAACCGTACAGAAGGCATCCAGCCAAAAACATCTCCTGGCATTAGGTGTCTGGCGTGGACCTTACTGTATTCAGTCCAAAACGCTAATCACTAATTCACTTTCGGTCCGTAAAACAGTTTTAAAAGCAATAAAAAAAAACTAATAACGTTGAAAAACAAAACAAACAGAAAGCGAAATACTTATAAGAGAGATAAAATAAATATATATCAAAATAAAGGAATTTCAGGATGATCAGAAAGAATAAAATCTTATTCAAAATTTATTTTACGTAAGAAAACTTTTAAGAAACACAAAATAAAAAAAAGTTTTACAGAAAAGTCTTTATTTGTTGACAAATTAATAACTAACAACTAGAAGAAATGTATTCAATTTTACTGAATTAAATAAATATGCATCTACATTTCATTATACAGAATAATACTCTTACTCTTAAATTAGTAGTTTCTGCAAATTTCAATTGATGTTGCATTTTAAAATATAAAGAGCATTTGTAGAGTGGCAATTAGAAAACAACAAAACAAAAAAACATTCATTTTAAATACCTACCCTTTTCAGGTCCTGAAAATTATAATTATTTGACGAAAGTAATTTATTGTTACAAATTAAGCAGTGTTTTTATTTTTATTATTGCAAGAAAATGTAA
This sequence comes from Limulus polyphemus, assembly GCF_000517525.1. Taxonomy (NCBI): domain Eukaryota; kingdom Metazoa; phylum Arthropoda; class Merostomata; order Xiphosura; family Limulidae; genus Limulus; species Limulus polyphemus. Next base: position 131,288 of record NW_013667240.1, on the reverse strand, counting down.
AGGGATTGGTCGTTTTAATATTTAATAAAATACACAAAGTAAGAGATTGCCTTCTGGGCCAAATTATTCTATAACTAGAAAATACAATTTTTGATTAAGTCTAAGTAATCAAATATATTTGTTATTAAAAGAAATTTACACTAGGCCATTTACCTAGAGAATGGATTGTGACAAGTAGGGTTCCATCCTTACTAATAATCAAGTAAGTTTTCGTTGTGCATGTTAGACAATATTTAAATCCTCTAGATAATGGCAACTTTACCTTTGAATCCTATATTAGTAAGTATAATCCTTCAATAAGGATACTTTAAAATAATACGTTGAAGATGGCTTCTAAGAGTACCTCTATACCTACATAAATATATAAGTAGTAGTAAATATCAGTAACAGTTTCTTGTCTTACTTTTATATTTATAAGAACACATAGGAACGTAATGAAGGCTCACTTGTTTGAAAGTTACTATCTCATTCATTCTATTTAATAACTGAAGAATATAACACTAATTTCATAACGATTATTTTTAAATAACGAAACAATCACGAAGAAATATATTTCATAATATATTTAAATAAGATGCTTAGGTACTGTCAAATTAAGAGGGTAACAAAGCAAATATCTGAGTTTGTAAGGAATTTCTTACTAATGTTGCATTTATGGTTAAGCTCAATGATTCTAGTAGTCCCAGAGAGCTGATGGTAAAAAGAGTTAATAAAATGTGGGAAATCAGAGGCAATCCTCTTATAGCTTTATTAACTGTAGTATAAATACCATCTAAATACCAACTAAATGGCTTCAAAGTGTGTTTAGTGCTTAAGTAGAAAGCTGCATATCAAAATTAGGTAAATGATGATTTGGTTCGACACTCTTTTGTAAATGGTCAACACAATCCTTAGTGTCTTTAATGTCACTACTAATTTATGTTATAACAGGGTTGAAGTTAATGATAAGTAAGTTGCTTAAATGTTCAGTGATTGATTATATCATTTATGCCTCTGACAATGAGTTGGTTAGAAAGTTCTAAAGATACTCAATTATTTTTCTCTGTATATGCTGTCCCCCAGTGGCTCGGAGGTAAGTCTGCGTGCCTACAACGTTAAAACCTGAGTTTTGATACTCGTAATGGACAGAATAGAGAGAGCCCATTGCATGGCTTTGCGCTTAACAACAAACAAACAATCAAACCAATTTTAAGTGCTCATACAGATCTTTTTAAATGTACCTGATGAGGAAAATTATCATGTTACAAAAACTGCTTAATTAAAACTACGAGAAAATCTACATGGACCTAAAGGTCGAAATCCAGGAACTGTTTCCTCCTAGAAACCCAGATTCTGTTCCTCTCTTAGTTAGGACGAAATCCAGAACCTGTTCCCTCCTAGTTAGTACGAAATCAAGAACCTGTTCCCTCCTAGTTAGTACGAAATCCAAAAACTGTTCTTTCCTAGTTAGTACAAAATCCAAAAACTGTTCTTTCCTAGTTAGTACGAAATCTAGATATTGTACTCTTCTAGCTAGTACAAAATCCAAAAACTGTTCTTTCCTAGTTAGTACGAAATCTAGATATTGTTCTCTTCTAGCTAGTACGTGATTCAGAGACTGCTCCATCCTAGTTAGTACAAAATCCAGAAACTGTTCCCTCCTACTTAGTACGAAATCCAAATACTATGCCCTCTTAGCTAGTACTAGATCCAGATACTGTTACCTCCTAGATAGTACGAGATTCAGAAACTGTTCCTTCTTAGTTAGTATGAAATCTAAATACCACTCCCTCTTAGTTTGTACGAGACTCATAAACTGTTCCCTCCTAGTTAGTACAAAATCCAAAAACTGTTCCCCTCTAGTTGTTACGAAATCCAGTAAACTGTTCCCCCTTAATAAGTAAACGTTTTCTCATGTGAATCAGTAAATTAAAACAACTTTTTTAGTACCTTGTTTTCTTTTTTTTTGAAGCTGTAATGAAAAGAACAAATTTTACTTTTAAAATATTTTAGTAGTCATTTTTTTTTTGCATCTTAATTAAAATCTGTTAGGGACGTATTTTTCAAAACATAAGAGTCGATATCTTTTGGCATACATTTTAATATTAAACTGTATTAAACCAAATGTTCGAGAACCTCACAAAGCCTTTATTTAAGTTGGTCATTCGACCATTAGAGTGGAAAAAATTCTAAAAACTATCTTAAAATCTATTATTATTTTTATAATGAAATGGCAGAGTCTTAAGGCTGAGAATATTAGTAGAGCTATATAAAAATAATATCTACAAGAAGACCCACCTCTCATTCTGCGTAAGTTTCGATGTTCCCTTAGTGATGCGTTTTTGAAAGAAGAAAAGAAAACCCGGAAACGCTAAGAATTTGAAATTGTTAGTACTGCAATTGAAATCTTACGAACTAGATCCGAAATTTTGAAAATCAAATATGACGGAATTGATTTTAAAGTTATTGAATAGTTTAAGAATATATACCGCCAACGACTAGACTTTGAAAGTCTTTCTTGAACAATGACAGAAACAAAAGATGTCAAGAAAAACAGAAACGTAACCTGGAAATATGGCAGAATAAAAAAAAAAAGATGTTTTCTTTTTGGAAAAGTCAAAAGAAGGCTGAAACTTCTCTGGTAAATGACAAGCATGGCAACCCAAATCAGAGTTGAAAGAGCAGAAACCTTAGTGTTTTAATGTTTGGTTCCAGACTACAAGAAATTGGTTGGCGTGGATAAAAGTTTATAGATCAGGAGAACTTTCTTTTCATGTTATCTTTTACCGAAAGCATAATCCCCAATTCTCAAATGAATGTCTTGATACAAGGAGATTTAATGGAAGAGAATATTTAACCTTTAGAAGTAGAAAATACAGACTTTGAGGCAGAGCATAAGCAACTCACGTTGAAAGACTTTTGGAAAAAAAACTATTTTTCTTCTCCTCAGTTGAACACGTGGAAGTTTTCCAAATTAAAATCATATAGAGGTTTAGGTTCAAATTAAATTAAACTTCTGAAGTAGTGAATATTTTTAATTCCAAATAATAGACATAAAATGATTTAAATGATGGAAGATATGCGTGAATTTACCTTAAAATGGAGATTCTGAAAATTGTTTACGAAAGCAATTTTGTCGACAGAACTAAATCACCTTTTGAACTATCGGAGATTTTTAACCATGAACTAAATTATATCTGTAATAAAGTAAAAAATATTTAACTTTTTTGTAAGAACGTAAATGGTAACGTGTCTATAAGACAGAGAGGGAAAAGCCTAATAAAAACTACAGATAGTAGGATTTTTCAGAAGAATGATGAGGGTAATGTCTCGGTATGGATACTTGTTATTATGAAAATAACATGATTTTAAAACATCTTAAAATTATGACATGTGTGGGAAGGTCTAATAACAACTCGACTTATGACAAATTTTATTCATATTATCCTTCTCTAAGTTAAATTATTAATTTTAGTAACACACACACATACATATATATATACATGTATATGTATATACATCTATATTACAGCTTCAAGCAATATGGTTCTTACCAATGACAGAGGTACAATTTACAACATTACAGTTGCGCAATTAAATGTTGAAAATATAGATTTATCGAAAATCAGCATATTTTTCATCTTTGAAACAGTTCAGTGATTGTGTTTAATTGATGGCTTTCTAGTTATGAACAACAGGCACCTGTTTTGATTATTATAATCATCTATGCTTTTCAACAAAGAAACACTGTTATAAGCCTTGAATAACTAGGGGAACTGGAAATATAAACAGCCATGGATATAACTCACGACAACCTGTAATTGATATCCTTAGACGCTATGGAAACTGATAATTGTCATTTGTATTAACGACGTATCTGTAACGGACCATAATAGCATAATTCCCAATATACTCATTTCACCCAGTTTACTAAACTTAAGTCATTAATTTAACTTGAACTATGTATTTTTGTGATTAATAGTTCCTTTGATGAATATTTATCAAGTACCTAAGTGACCTAAGCAGGTATGTAATACTCAATGCACATAAATGTAAATAGGTATTTTGGTCACATTAATTAAAAACTTAATGTAAACTTTGTTAATTATTGGATGTTACCACAAGAAATATCGCCAATATTAGAATTAACATGTTAGAATAGTATTTGAGTTCATAGGCAGCACAATTCTGGGATTAAACGTCAGATCAAGACGTAAGTTAAACGTTGTAACAATATTCCAACTAAAATGTTAGATTAATATTTGAACTACCAGTTAGAACACTTCTAGAATTAAACATCAGATCAATACTAGAAGCAAGCTCTGCAACAACATTCCACTACTCCAACTGAAATATTAGAATGGTATTTGATGTAAAAGTTAAAATACTTCTGGGATTAAACATCAGATTAATATTTTCATTAAATTTTTAATACTTAAAATAGCAAGAAATATTCCAATATTCCAACTAAAATATTAGAACAATATTTGAACTCAAACTAAACATGTGCCGGGAATATCCGAGTAGCTACACAACACGGCC
>NW_013667240.1:119096-125767 GCF_000517525.1 Limulus polyphemus | reverse complement strand
CTGCTAAATTAGGACCGGGCTATCTGCACTAGCCTCGTGTAGCTTTGCGCGAAATTGAAAACAAACAAACAAACTTCTGTGATTAAACGTCTGATCAATATTTAAACGTTGCAGTAAAATTTCAACTAAAATGTTAGAACATTTCTGAGAATAAACATCTGATCAAAGTTTACTGAAAGTAAAGTAATACGTTTCTTTGTTTAAGGGCAAAGTTGTACATTAGATTACTTAAGATATGCCCATGTATGTGAAGTATTACTTTCAACATCACTTTTTACCATATTGTACTTATTCACTTTTAAAATGACGTTAAGATTACATTAACTTATCTAAGTTATAGAAGTAAATTTTGTTTTGTTTTTACAAAGATAACATTGTTATTACACAAAAGAAAACAATAATAAGTGGTATGAAATTATTTTTTAAAAAGTACTATAAAAATTGTGACATTTTCCCCTAACGAATTCGAAGGAATTTGATGTACTTCGATTTATTTAAATAAAAAATTATGAAAATGTTCGATTGGTTTCTATGACGTCGCAACTGATCTCATTGGAATCAGTTTCTGTTGCTATTAAATTTGTCACCATACATAAGGAAAATGTATTCATATACAATTTTTCAATATCCTGGGTGACTCTAGCCAGAATAACTGACTTGACACAAGAATGACATCTACAAACTTCATTGTCAGAATAACAAATTCTACTCCATGGGTGGAAAGCATAAATATTTAAAGCACATTCAAGGTGACTATAAAGAAAATCCAATATATAAAATGATTATATTAAAAAAAACACTCACCCTGAGGAAACTATGGCTATTTAAAATAATGCATTATACTCAGAAGAGTATTATAACATAGTACCGGGTGTTTCAAATATGTCCCCCGGTTTCCTTTCCATCATTCTCAATCACGATGTCAAGCCTATACCTAAATGTAGTTAGTACAAGCATCCGTTCAGGACGGTAATCATTGATCTTCGCATTATTGTGCATATTCACACGCATTGTATTCAAATCATGATTCATCATTGTTGAAAGACAGAGGAAGAAGAGAAATAAAATCATGCTAATTTGTAATAAATACGAATTAGATGTGTAGAATAATATTGTTTTGAGAAACCCTGTTCATTGTCTAAAAGTTCTTGAATAAAACTTGCCATTTTCGACGTTCCTTTGATGGATTTTTGTTCCCCTAGAACAAGTAACTTTGAAGTATGTTAATTCATTAATATGGATTTTTTTCTATAATCACTTTGTGGATGTAGGTAACGATCAATTGATGGAGAAGCAAATTAATTCCTTTTTTGTTTGGCAGGGTGGGGCCTAATGGTTACCATACCGGACTATGTTTCTTTGTACGAATTTCAAAACAAACAAGAGGGCAATCTTTATGATTCAGCTTCAATCTTTCAGAACATATACTTATGGAAACTCGGTCTCGAAATATTTGTCAATAGTGGAACTGAATGTAAAATGGACAGATACACATATAACTGGCATGTGGTCTAAACTCTTAAAGTACATCTTACTCCAGCACGCCACAAAAGGTCAATATTTTCAAACAGACTAAAGAGTGCAATTACATGTTTAACTGCACAAATTACAACGCTAGAATCCGGGTTTCGATACCGGTGGTGGGCAGAGCACAGATAGCCCATTGTGTAGCTTTGTGCTTAACTTCAAACAAACAAACAAACTGCACAAAATTTCGAAAATCGAAATACTTTAGCGCTAAGACATAATAACCGCGAAAATATAATGACAAATGTGTTGAAATTTATATAAAATTGAAATCCACTATAATGGCATAACTTTCATGTCAATGTTTTGTCTTACTAGCTTAATAATATGTTTAAAAGCTTATAACTCTTCAAATTAAGGCAAAAAACAGCGCAGGTAGCCAGTTGTGTGCTTTTATACTCGAACAGAAATCTTATAAATTATAAATCTGAATATGCCATTTTGTGATGTAAACTTTAATAAAATTATTTTTTACATAACATTAATTTTTCAATTACTTTTAATGAGTTTAAAAAGGCAAAAACAGAGCTTAAAAAATACTAAACACAATCAACCTTTCAACGAGATATTTGATCTCCTGTCTTATATCTGAAAAGAAATACGAAAATGATCGTGGCATTTAATAGGAGTTTCTTTATATACACTTTAAGCACAAGAAAGGTGATAAAAAGTGAACTTTTTCAAAGTCAGCGCCTCACTTATCATTTGTTACAAACTATTGTTTGCTGCTTCTTTATCAAGACAACTTCTTCAATTCTTCAGCAAAGTTTACAGCCCTGTTAGTCAAGTGCTAGTTGCGTTTGTTGTAATTCTGCGTGGGATGTTTAAAAGCATGAAATGGGACTTGTTCTTTTCTCCTCAACAGAATCTAAGCTAGGTTTTAGGTCTGTTTTCTTTATTCAAACAGTCTGACTTTACGCTTGATTTGGTAAATTACATTTCATCTCCTGCGTGTTATTTTTTGTTTCTTCATCTTCAAAGTAAAAGGATCAAAGGACCTAATGTTGTTTGTATTGTTTGTTGAATTAGAAGGCCTTTTTTTGCTTATTTTAACTAAACACCTTAACTTGTTCCTAAAACAAATTTACAGTTTCTTGTACAAAAAAAATGACTAAGTAGATGATACAAACCATGCAGAACTTCGTTATTCCAGTTGGTGCGCCGACAAAAAACGCGAACGACTGTTACATAATGTTTTTAATGATTTAACTTCGTTATGCTAGTGATATGTTTACAAATCTCCTAAATGTGAACTATATAATGTTTATTTTTGTAATGTATCATTGCTCCGAATCGCTTGATAAAATATACCAAAGAAAAACAATAAAAACTTCCGTTTCTTGTTAATGGATTAATCTTTCCTCTTTTACTTAATCACCTGCAATCCGGGTTTGGTCTGGTGATTAATGTTTTCGATTGCAGATTAAAAAGTACGAGGCTCAAAACATGATGCTGTTGAACATGCTTCTCACTTTAAGCTTTGTACGTATTATGAAAGTGACAATTCCCACTTTAAGCTTTGTACGTATTATGAAAGTGACAATTCCCACTTTAAGCTTTGTACGTATTATGAAAGTGACAATTCCCACTTTAAGCTTTGTACGTATTATGAAAGTGACAATTCCCACTTTAAGCTTTGTACGTATTATGAACGTGACAATTCGCACTTTAAGCTTTGTACGTATTATGAAAGTGACAATTCCCACTTTAAGCTTTGTACGTATTATGAAAGTGACAATTCACACTTTAAGCTTTATATGTATTATTAATGTGACAATCAATTCCGTTATTCAGTTCAAAGTGCTGTACCAAGCTCTTCCGGCAGCGGATGACTGTCTCTCCGTTCGTCAGTGGTATATAGACGGCTATACCTGAATTCTAGAGACCTTTGACCTGACCATTTGGCCAACGTGCACATAAGGTGCCGTCCAAGTTGAAAAGTTCCAGTTCTTAATCACTTCCCTTAGACATTTCAAGGACTTTTTGGTTACTTAGCAAAATAAATTATAAATATAAAAATGTTTTGTTTGACTGTATTGAACGGTAATAATCACAAAGTAAGACTTAAATTTCGAATTTAAAAAGCACAGTAAAATAATTTCGATATAACACCAAAGGTATAAAATAGGTTGAAATGAAGTTCAAGATGTTAGGAAGGCTTTTCCCAATTACTTTGCCTTCATTATGAAAAAAAGTTACCAACAACCTTTCAAAGGAAACGCTACTTTGTTTCTTGCTTTATGTTCCAGGAATTATGTATGACATAAATGTGGCATCGAAGAAATCTGATAATTAGAGGAACAGAATACGCTTTCTTTAAGCCTAGGAGAAAGAAGAAATTATTTTTATATCTAAACAAACAACTGAGAACAATATTGAACAAAAACAAAAACAAATAGAGGAAGGTAACTTATGTTTAAGATGTCCGTCAACTTAATAAACAAGAGATTTAATATTAAAGTATGTTATTAAGCACCGTTTATTCACTGAATGCTATTTACGATTACGTTTCTAACCGTGGAAAATGAGCAATCTCAAATTCAACGTAGTTAACTTGAATGAAAGTGCTCTATTTAGATTTTAAAAAAGGATAAAGGATGGTGTGAGTTCCCGCACGTGGACTTTGATATAACGTTTTCATATTTGGTACATGCTTCTGATCAGCTAACAGACAATGTTACAGGATAACTTATTCCCTACTCATTGTAACACCAAGATCACCGATGTCTTTGGTATTAAATAGTTTACAGGGGCTCCAAGAACGTGTTAGAAGTGTTATTAATGGTAAATCCATGAACTCTGGAGGTATTCGTTCAAGGTAATCCTATAGCAGTATGGCGCCAAGATTATCCTGCACAAGGGCAAGGTGTGATTTAATTACAACGCATACATTCGTACAACCGTGTCTACTACCAAGTAAACATTTCGTTGAGATCTGTTCATTATGAATACAATAATACTTGTTTGTTAATACACACTGATCCTTTTCGAAATCTTACCTGAATTACTACCGAAAGTCATATTCAACAAAGTTGTTTTAAGAATACCTCTCATCTCCGGCTCTCCGGACATGACCTCGACGACAATTGAAAAATACATGAACCTTAACTGAACTGTGAATCATATTGCTGGTAAGTGAGGTGTGCAATAAACTACAATGTTGTATCAGAGCTTCTTGGCCTTAAACTGCGATCAAAAAGTTTGTTCTTACCGTTTGATCATTGATTTTCTGTCCACGTGCAAATAAAAGTAATTTCGAGGCGTTTTTGTCCTTCTACGATCTTGTACAGATTGTTAAGATCATAGATAAATTTTCTGATAGTCTATTCGAAATATTCTCCCTACGAATATGAATGAGCCAAAATGAGTTGATGTTTGTTTCTCTCGTTGCAAGTTTTCCAGCGTTTCAAAAATTTTGGACAGTTATAAGAAGGTAACATTCTGACGTAACTAGACGGAAATAGTAACTGAAGTGACCGCCAAAACCGGAAATGATCAAAACTGAAGACGAAATGGAGATACTATGTTCCCTGGACAGATTGCATGTCAAACGTTACTGAAACAGTTTTGTTCATTCTCCTTATAAGACACTCAACCAATGACATGTCGATATGTAATTTACCATGTTGCATTAAATCCTTCCCGTTTTAACATTTTGGTCAAAAGTTACTGAAACAGTTTTGTTCATTCTCCTTATAAAACACTCAACCAATGACATGTCGATATGTAGTTTACCATATTGCATTAAATTATTGTATTTTTAACATTTTGGTCAAAAGTTACTGAAACAGTTTTGTTCATTCTCCTTATAAGACACACAACCAATGACATGTCGATATGTAGTTTACCATATTGCATTAAATCTTTCTGTTTTTAACATTTTGGTGTGGCGTAGTGTTAGTTGAGTTTGACATAACAGGTTCTTGTGGGGGTGAGTTAAATTTTGTATAACATTTACATCTTATATAGCTTTACAATAACTCAAATTGAGGAAACTAATTGAAGTGCTTGTTCAATATTTAACAAAAAAGATTCAGGCATTATGATTCTTTATATGTAAAAAGTGCCAGTAAATTTAAAATGTTGCAGAGTTTGCCCTAATTTTTATGTTCATGTATTACATCAATCCATAATAATCACTGCAAACATTTAGGCCAACGATAACATACTTCGTTTTACTAAAATCCAGTATGAGAAAAACAATTTATCTACATAGCAGATGCTTGACCAATTCTTTGAAAAAGTGTGATATAACATTTTACGAATTGTTTTCATTTACGGATTTACAAACAATTACGTCGATTTTATTTTTAGATGTTTTGCCGGATAACTTTCGTAGTTTTCTGATAGTTCCCCAGGAAGAAAACAATTTTATGGAAATATTTCCATTTGATTGAATAATCTCGTTCTTCATGGCAAGTTATCAACGTCTTCTTTATGATTCAGTCCTGTCACAAAAGCTCATATTTCTTTTGATTCTAAACCTGATCCTGGCAGTGTAGCTTGAAGAGCAGGAGTATAATATCTGGTTCCAGTACAGCGTAAAGAGATGTGGCATTCACGTCAGGGAGGTAGCACTCCGTAATATTAACAAGCGTGTAGATTCCAATCCAAGTTACTCGGTTGGCTGGGTCAGTCTTTGCCTATCTATTGTAGTGAAGTGAAAGTTACGCTTTATTGGCTCTACTATCGGTCATTATCTTCATCTCATTTCCCCCACTTTTCCCTTTCTTCTTCATAGTGTCTTTCCATCAGATTTGTTTAAAAAAAAACTGGCGATCAAAGACTTTGATTCTATCAAATTGTTGTAATTTATTTAACTAAAACGAAATTTTATTGTTTGTCAAATCTTTATTTCCAGGCAGCATCTCTTTATTTAGTGCCTGTGTGACGATCAACTCTTACAAAAAGACATATTTTTTTTTAAAAGACCCAATGCAGAAAACATTTGTTTCAAGGTATATGCTTACGTAAGTTTATTAAATAGCTTATATTATTGCAATTATGTGGTTACATGTCATTATAAAACTTATGTATATCTACAAGAAAAATCTGAAACTGGACAACATAATGACTTTCGAAAACTAATATATATAGTATATATATATATATATATATATATATATATGTGTGTGTGTGTGTGT
>NW_013667240.1:117773-119086 GCF_000517525.1 Limulus polyphemus | reverse complement strand
CGTAAACTAAATATATATATATATATATATATATATATATATATGTGTGTGTGTATGTAGCTGTGTGTGTTTGTGTGTGTATACATTAACAGTTTCATGAATATAAAATATGGTTAATTTCCTGATCTTACGGTATGCATTAAACTGATTGAAATTATTTTTATTTAATTCTTTTACTAATAATTTATTTATTTTTAGTTCCACTTTAAAATTCAATTAGGGAATCTAACATAAGGTTATCACATCTTATTAATTTTCTTTAATTATATTTTAGTTATATCCCTTATAACAGGGTTGTATTTTTGTATTTATCTCAGTCTAAGTAACTTACTAATAATAAGGTCCTTACATCTTCGAATGAACGAAGTATAGGATGTCTTCAAGACAGGTATTGGTATTTTCACATTATGTGAACATATTAGTCAGTCAGGTCAGCGACCTCTGGGGTTCAGATATAGTCGTTCCTAACCAGAGGGAAGCACCGACCGCCATATGGGCGTTGTGAGACTTTGAACCCAATAACGAACTTGACTGTCATTCTTATAACTCACCTAGTGCTGAAAGTTTGGAGCGTGTCCCGCAGCATCAAGTGGCAAACCTCCAGATCTGCAGCCCGACACTACACTCATTAGACCATGTGCGGCCTCTTTAATACAGCTTTACCTTCAACCATTATTAGACCACGTGCGGCCCCTTTAACGCAGTTGTACCTTCAATATCAAAGGATATGATATCGCGGTGTCAGTCTGGACAAAAAAAAATAACAAAGGAGACCCAAACAACTTTCTCCAATGTGTTAGCTCACAGCAACCATAATATATAACTTAGCTACAAAACCTAAATAACAGCAGTTTGCATAACATTGATAACTCCTTATAAAAAATAACCTATTTAATACTTAAATTATTTAATACTTAAGTATTAAATACTCATTTAATACTTAACTTCTTCATCAAATATGTAGTAATTGTATGTAAATTATCTTGCTAGCTTCCAAATGTATTATCTAAAATACATTCACAAATCAAAAACTGACTGCTAGTGTCTCCACCTATTGGCAGGCTTTGTTATCATGACAAAGACATTATATCCGATTGTCAGATGTTAAGTTATGTTAGCCAATTGTCAATTAAAGGCTTTTACTTATACTTCTTAATAGTATAAATATATACTGTGTTGTTGGTGGGCTTAGGATTCTTCCAAAGTAGGTGTCTGTGACTTGTTGGCGATAAATTCAAAGATAAACGAACAACACGCACTCCACTTGTTTTCAAAATAATGTGTATATATATATATATATATATATACACATT
>NW_013667240.1:106592-117607 GCF_000517525.1 Limulus polyphemus | reverse complement strand
ATATATAGTTCTCTTCTTCTTGTCAAAAGTCCACTTAGGCCTATTAAATTGCTTTAGAATTTAAATTGACAAGCCGAACTACCTTTTTCTATTTCTATCGCACTAGTATTCCGTGTATTCCGAGCTTTTTCGTATTTAGGCCTACTTCCAATAATCGTCTGCTTTTTGTCAAAGTCCACACAGGCAGGTTCAATTGCTTTAGAACACCCTTTGACGAGACAACTTATTCTCCTAAACTGTCAGAAAACTGTTAATCTCACTTTAACATATCAACCGTTAGGCTATCGACTCCTACGACGGTTAACTTTCTTTTTCTAACCTTTTTTTTTTTTTTGGTCCGTACTTGTACTTCCCGTTCTCTAGTCTCTGTTTGCTCTGTCTGTCTGCTGTTTCTGCTCATCTCACACTATTTATATGTTTATTACTTAATCGTCTGCTCGCCTTCTAGAAATCTCTATATCCTCGACGTCAATGCATAGTCTCAATATCAATTAATTTAATCACACAACTTTCAACAATCGTCTGCTTTTAACTCTCTTATTATAACAAAAACTAAACAACCATAAAATATTCACTTACAAAATAAATTCACGAATAATATCTAAACTGAACAGTCTTTTATATCATTACATCGATATACACCTATAAACATGGCATCTCTAATTAATAACAGCAATTAAAATGCTCATGAAATATTAAAAGACCGAAATTCCTTACTTCGAGTAAACAGTTTTATTATAAAATAAAATTGAAGAAAAAAAAAAAAGGTTATTTATTAAACAATAAGGGGTTAGCTTACGTACGTATTATTCCGATACACGTGGTGGGCAGAGCACAGATAGCCCTTTGTGCTTAACTACAAACATATGTATTAAGTACTGTCGATCACTTTCAAACTACTTTATCAGATTCCTTCATACATGAAAATGAGATTACAATAAAATAAGAAAATTATGTTATTTCCAGTACACATAATATCTCACTGTACCAAATCTTTGCTGTGTAACTGCCGTGAACGATTTTAATACACAAGAAACTTTTCTCGAATTTTATAAGTAGTTATTACTTAAATTCAAATTAGATAAAACTTTGCATGAAAACAAAATCACTTACAGGTTATTAAGAGAAAAATAATAACTTAATACGACGTGTTCTTATATTTTAATAATCTGGCACTTGGTTGCACTGTGGTGAGTTTACGTGTTTTAGAAACTACTTAATAGCATATAAGCTGCACATTGTCCTACATTATAGCCTGCGGCCTGACGATCTTTTTTAATATATGCTGTATTTTTGATGTAGTTGTTAAAACGTGTTTTGATGACTAAAATGTTTAAAGGGTTTAATAAATGCTTCCTATTATCACATTCGTGTTGTACTTAACTGTTGTGAATAATGTTTTTATACACGCGCGCACGCACACAAAAGTATATATATATATATATATATATACAAATTTTGCATCAGTTCCCATCTCACAAACGTCAGAACCTGTATTGGTGACGTATACCTGCTTACTTGCACATTGTTAACGATTAAAGTAAATGTCAGCTCAAAAGAGTCCCGATACATCAGAATGGTTAAGCACAAAAACTCAAGGAAACTACCTGAAATTATAGACCTTTTTTATACTTATCATTACCGGTAGGGTCAACATATTACATCATCTTTTATGTTTTTACCTGTTACAACAGTCATTGTTACAGACTTGACCAACATTTTGGGTGAAATCACTCATTTTCTATGTATAATATATAGGGGACTCCAACAATAATCAGTAGGGTTTCAATATTGCCAGCTTTTATGTTAAAATGTGGCTCATATGTTATTACGGACCAACAAAGTGATGGACCCACGAGCACTGGCGAAGCCAAGAAAATGGGGGCATGCGGTCATACGTATCTTCCCCTCTTTGACTTGTATTTTCACTTTTCCCCAGTTCTTCCCTACAATTCCTAATTTCGCTATGTTTTTTAGTTTCAACTTACATCTAGTTCATTAAACATCCTATTCACGGTTTCCAAAATTTCTAATTCAGCGTAGTCGCGATTCGCGGTAGCTGAGTGACGTCAATAAAGTGGCATATTATGACACTCATTTAACCAATGTAAGAGAAATAATATAGTTTAGATATTATAGAAATAAATAGAAATTATATTCAAATATGAATGTTAAGACTTGCCCTCCCTTTCAAATTCCTGGATACTCCAGTGCACACGAGCAATTTGGTGCATAAATAGCTTGAAGCTTTTGTTTAAAAAGCCGATGGGTTCCATGTAGGTCGTATTGGTAATTCTAGGGACAGTGGGTGGTGATTGATCTAGAGGATTATGCACAAAAACAAAAGTCATGATTAAAAGTCGTGTGAACAAAAAGTTTATACACATACTTAACTTACAAGAATTAACTTCAGTAATGTCTTAACAGAAACAATAGTTTATTTAAGTACATTTAGTTTCTGATAATATTTTCAGCTGACCACACGTTTTGGTAGACCAACATTACCTGAAATTCAAAAAAAGATTAACTCATTTTTTATCTCAGAAAAAACCCCGCCTGGAGTTAAAATCAGTTACTTGGATTGAGAACAGTAATGGTATGCACCACCAGAAATTGCTTGTCTATGCTTATGAGTCTATGTTTACTGCATAGGTAATTTTAAGTCACCGTGTATTCGGAATATGTTAAGTCAAAAAACAAAAACACGCCAATTTGAAAATATCAGTGTGTTTAACCCCGTGTTCATCTATTTTTATACCGTTCACTAGTCGTATGGGGCATATTGCACCATATATAATAATGTGATATGTGTTTTCCTATTACAACACTCGGTGTAAAGAATTAACTAGTAATTGGTAAATTAATTCCAAATATTGACGGTATGTTTTCTTGAAATTGTTTTTTATCATTCACATATTATTAGGGACCCAGTAACTAAGTCGCAATTTGATGCATAATTAGTTTAGAAAACAATTTTAAGCTGATAATTTTAGCGTTAATTCTCGTTTAACAAAAAGTTTTTATAAGCACAACGTGTAATAAACACAATGCAATAAATGGATTTTTTATCCATGTAACAATGATGCACTAAAGTTTAAAGTACTTAAGTTAATACGAAAGTTTTCTATTTATCAATAACTATTTACGGCAACAAGCATAAAATAATACATTTTTCCTAGACGAAAAATACTGGATATCTACAAAGGTTTTCAATAAAAAGATATAACATTTAACCTAATATTAGGCTTTATTGAGTTCGTTTGTTTTGAATTTCGCGCAAAGCTACACGCAAAGCAACGCTAGCCGTCCCTAATTTAGCAGTGTAAGACTAGAGGGAAGGCAGCTAGTCATCACCACCCACCACCACCTCTTGAGCTACTCTTTTACCAACGAATAGTGGGATTGACCATTACATTATAACGCCCCCACGGCTAAAAGGGCGAGCATGTTTGGTGTGACGGGGATATATTGAGTACGATCACTGCATTGGGCAAACCTTATATAGCCCAATGTCCAGATTTGCGCTTATCAACAAAGAAATAACGTGTTGTTAAAGTCATAAAAGACAGTGATTACTGAAAGTTACAATTGGATTTTCTGCCATGACTTGTGAAAAACTCATACAAAATGTACAGAAAAGTAGTAATCGTTTACTGTAGTTTTATCATGATTCAGAAGCATAAACACTCTGCTATGCGTGGGTCTGTTTATTATTTTCGAATTTCTATTTTTGTTTTTTGAGTTGTTTGTCTATTTTATTACGCGGATGTAGCGTTAAAGACATCTGAGAAAATAATACTGTAAGTATTGTGACAGTTTAAAGTGAATCTAATTGTACGTGACCAAGCAAACGACTTTTATGTTTATTGCTACATAGAAGAGATAACAGAAACACGCCATGCGAGACAACAGCATTCCTATGTTTCGCACATTCATAACCACACATGTATGTTTGTTTTATATCCCAAGTACATAAGTAAAACCGTTAGAAAGAAACAAATTCACGCTCTTTTAATGTTTTCTTAATGATGACAACTATTTTGTTAGAGGGAGGAAGGTAAATTCACACGTAAAACACTTAAAATAAAATGTAGAGCTAAAATCTTGTTGATGAGGAACTATATACATAATTATTTATCGTAAATGTCTCGAATAGTAATAGCCTAAGTTGTTCAGTGACAGACAATATGACGGCAGTCACATCACACTATAGATATTTCTGAGCAGACGAGAGTTCGTATATAGATAAATTATCTATATTCTATTGGTTAATATTTAAAAAAAGTTTCATTAAAACGTATGTTTGTCTCATCTTCTGTATAACGCTATATATCTTATTATAAGTGAGCTTGCGATGTATACGTCTAAAACTGGAATCTTGGAAGCTACCGCAACGATCATCACCAATCATAACTGGTTAATATCTTTATAACTAGGCAGTATTTTTATAGCTGAGCAATAAATAAAACAACTGAAATTTCCACAAAAACGATATGTTTCAGATTTAACCAATAAAAGTTACTATTAGTTAATAATATTTATAAAGTCGGATACTCCATTTAAAACTGTCACCTCAGTGTCACCATTGTTTTGAATTTTGAGTTATCATGTAATAAAAAAGAAGCAGAAGAAAGAAGAACAAGAAATTCAAGCTTTTTGCCATAATATTTACAGACATTCCCAGAACTTGTGACTCAGTCATTACATAGATAATGTTATAAAAAAGAAACACTGTATAGTATTGTAAAGTTCTGATGACTTATTGAGGAGATATTTCAAATACCATTTCGATGAACTATCCGAGCCATCCTTACATAGGTAGTACTGCTGCCTGCCTGGTACTTCGTTAAATATACAATTATATTGAAATATATTAAGTGATGTTGTCGACAGATGGTCAGCTTCCTCTCACATCAATAGAGAGGTCGTCACGTGATATCAAAGGAAATCCTCAGAGTGTTTCTTTGTTTGTAATTAAGCACAAAGCTACACAATGGGCTATCTGTGCTCTGCCCACCACGGGTATCAAAACCCTGATTCTAGCGTTGTGAGTCCGCAGACATGCCGCTGTGCCACCGGGGGGATTCCTCAGCCGGACGTCAGTGAGTAAACCAATTCGTCTCCTCTGATAACCGATGTTTCTTTACATTGGACAAAAAATCAATAACATAAGATTTAGTACTGACCTGGGAAGAAGTTTGCTTGTGGGTACTTCGACCTTGCATCATTAGGTTTGTGTATTATGTATTTTATACCATTTATCTTCAGTTATTGTAATGAGATCCCAGAACTCAGGCCTCAATTAAAAGTATGAACGAATGTCCTCAGTATTTCGATAAGCACTTATTGAAAGTTCCGATACGAGTGTGAATAACTATGTGAAACTAATTAAATGTTAAAAATATCTCGATAGGCACTTATTGAAAATGTTCCTATATAAGCATGAATAATTGTGTGAAATTGATTAATTGTACAAAATATCTTGATAAGCACTTATTGAAATATTTACTGAATAATAGTCTTTAAAAGATAATGTTTGAAGTCGAAAATTTTAATGATTTTTAGGATGGAACGTTTAATAGAATACATTCCATTTACAACACTACCCAAACTCTACTCAAGATACAACTTTATGTACTTATTGATTACAGTCTTGCTCGTCAATTATCTACTCAAGATATGGGTTTATGTACTTACTGATTAACAGTCATGGTCGTTGACCTTGGTTGTTGATTATCTACTCAAGATACAACTTGATGTACTTATTGATTAACAGTTTTGGTCGTTCACCTTGATTGTTGATTATCTACTCAAGATACAGCTTGATGTACTTATTGATTAACAGTTTTGGTCGTTCACCTTGATTGTTGATTATCTACTCAAGATACAACTTGATGTACTTATTGATTAACAGTTTTGGTCGTTCATCTTGGTTGTTGATTATCTACTCAAGATACAGCTTGATGTACTTATTGATTAACATTTATGGTCGTTCATCTTGGTTGTTGATTATCTACTCAAGACACAACTTTATGTACTTATTGATTAACATTTATGGTCGTTCATCTTGGTTGTTGATTATCTACTCAAGATACAGCTTGATGTACTTATTGGTTAACATTTTTGGTCGTTGATCTTGGTTGTTGATTATCTACTCAAGATACAACTTGATGTACTTATTGATTAACAGTTTTGGTCGTTGATCTTGGTTGTTGATTATCTACTCAAGATACAGCTTGATGTACTTATTGGTTAACATTTTTGGTCGTTGATCTTGGTTGTTGATTATCTACTCAAGATACAACTTGATGTACTTATTGATTAACATTTTTGGTCGTAGATATTGGTTGTTGATTATCTACTTAAGATACAGCTTGATGTACTTATTGGTTAACATTTTTGGTCGTAGATATTGGTTGTTGATTATCTACTTAAGATACAATATTATGTACTTATTGATTAACATTTTTGGTCGTTGATCTTGGTTGTTGATTATCTACTGAAAATACGGGTTTATATACTTATTGAATAACAGTCTTGGTCGTCAGTTATCTACTCGAAATACAGGTTTTATGTATTTACAACGTAAAAATCTTGGTAGTTGATTGTCTATTCAAGAACATAAGTTGCAATAATTTTCTTACTCTTGATATAAAAACTGGAACTAATATAAAGCAACGTCTTTATATTATATCGCTTTCAGAATGTTAACGTGTTTTTATCTCTAGAGAATTCATTAAATTTCTTGGCATGACCATCTCAAGAGAGTGTCATTACAAAAAAGAAAAAGAAATATGAATACATTAACTGTTTCATATTTCGCATAATAAGAGTGTAGAACCAAAGATTTTATCTCTGGGGATTATTCTCAGTAAGAGCTCAGTATTCTCAGTATTATTTTCCCAATAAAAAGTCTATATTAAATGTAACTCAAGAATGATAACAGATATAAATTTTAAACCGGAAACTTTTAGCCCACGGTTGTTGCAAGTCTTATTACGAGCCTTAGATTAACCACCAGATAGCGCTTACTGTAATAAAATTGTTTTAGATAATAATAAAGAACATTTACACTTTTGGGCAGAGCGTAAACTGGTATGTAGCAAGTTTCGACTGTGAATTCAAGGGTTCGAAGTTCGGGACCCGTTGCCACAATAAATGCTTCTCACTTTGGAGCTGTGGGTGCCCTATATGGGTCCCCTCAAATCCTATTAATCAACCAAACAGTGGATACTGTTAACTAGCTGCCTTCTTTTTGGTTTACTAGTTCAACTCTCTGGATGGTTATGCACTAAATATGAAACAAACAAACGAGAATGTAATTTTAATCAATAGGTAAGTAACTTACTTATTTACTGTTATATGGTGTAGAGCATTCTATGTCATTGAAGTACGTATTGTACAAGAAAGGTTCTCATTTTTATATGTTTGTTTATACAACGAGGTGGGTTGGTCCTGTAGTAGAGTTCTGGAGCTCGGAGTTGGTTTCGAATCTTTGTTTATTTATTTGTTTTAGCACTAAGCTACATAGTAGGCTGTCTGCGCTCTGTCCATCGCGGATAATAGAACCCCAGGTTTTAGCGTTATAAGTTCGCCGGGGGAGAGGATCGAATTCATGCGATACTACAAACTATACACTCCATACATTCTAAGCTATCGGTATGCTAT
Source organism: Limulus polyphemus (assembly GCF_000517525.1). Classification (NCBI taxonomy): domain Eukaryota; kingdom Metazoa; phylum Arthropoda; class Merostomata; order Xiphosura; family Limulidae; genus Limulus; species Limulus polyphemus. The sequence continues at coordinate 109,939 of NW_013667240.1, read as the reverse complement.
AAGAATGACAGTCAGTCCCTTAGCGTAGATGGTGAGTGGTGGGGTGCTGTTGACTGCTGCGTTCTTTATGGTTAATAATTCCAAACTAGGGACGGTAAAAAATAGCATAAGTAGCTTTGTCACGAACATACAAAATAAAAATTACAATTAGTTTATACATTTAATTTCAATTTTCTGTGACAAATATAAATTTTACCCGCTAGATGGAAGTAGAAATGCTGAAAAAGTATACGAATTAAAGTGAGAATTCTGATGCATTTTCTATTATTATTGAATCGAAACTTGTGTTTTTGAAATTCTTGTTAATAAAAAAAATATCAGTAATGAATCCCGTCTTAAATAACAAGCTGTAGTAACACTTCCTTCTTAACAACAAGCAGGAAGAGAAATCTTGTAGTTAAAACAACAGAGCAACCTATAATATTTCAGAACTTCACCACGTGGTCGGAAGTTGACAATATAAGCGAATAACAGCGAATGATCTTTATTATTCAGATTGAACACATGGTTAAAAGTTGTGTTTTCGGAGCAATGTAAGTTGAGTATGTGTTTGTTTGTTTTGTCGTTATAGATCAAACTTTACTACATTCCCAAAACTCATTAGGCACCGAACCTATTATATATATACAACGATAAGGCAAAAGTAAGTTTGCGTACTATATACATCTAATGTTTTTTTGTTTGTGAGTTTAATAATACATATATATGTTTCTTTTGTATGGAAATAGTATTGAAGAAAAATATCGTTAATATGTAATTCGAGATCGTTTCCTAATTATTTTTTTCAATTCACAAAACAGATTAGTGTCAGGGAATGCGAGGAAAATGGCAATGGTAATAAAGTGGGGAAAATGGCACCGTTTCTCTCCCCCCTCCCAACCAAAAACACATGCAGTCAACTTGTATGTTTTACGATTCTTCCTTTTTTGTGTTGTACACCTTTGCATTATTACCGTTGCCAATTTGATCAGTATCATTATTACCGTTACCAATATTATCAGTTCAATTATTATCATTGCCAATTTTATCAGTATCATTATTACCGTTGCCAATATTATCAGTTCAGTTATTATCATTGCCAATTTTATCAGTCATTATTACCGTTGCCAATTTTATCAGTATTATTATTATTACCGTTACCAATTTTATCAGTATCATTATTACCGTTACCAATATTATCAGTTCAATTATTACCGTTGCCAATTTTATCAATATCATTATTACCGTTACCAATGTTATCAGTTCCATTATTACCGTTGCCGATATTATCAGTTCCATTATTACCGTTGCCGATATTATCAGTGCCATTATAACGTTGCGATTTTTTCCCACTGTGCATTATCACTGGTACTGTACGTACTAAACACCATCGTCTGGACGTTCAGTTCATGTATCTGATGCTACCTATAAAAAATTATTATTATTTCTAACCCAAAATTGGTTTAGCTTAAAAACGTTTATAATTTGAAAACATTATCCATGTGGATTCTGATAAAATTAGATGCAATAAGCAGCATCAGATTTTGGCCATGTCTTGACCAACTACTTTTAAAATTCTGGCCCATTTCCCATTTTTAAAAAATACAGATTTACTTATTCCTAAATTTATGGGCATCTCGCCTTTACAAAGTTATATACTTGTAAATATATACAAGCAATTACATTCAGGTAATGTTTAAGAAAAGAAGAATGCGAGTTAGATAATCCTGTTTTCTGACGTTGTTAAGAAAACAAGCTATCTACGTTTTGTAGCGCTTAGAAATATTTACCACCCTAATTTGTATTTTAAAAGATCAAAGGTGCATTGAATACCAAAATTAGACAAATATTATATTTTTAAAAGATCATAGGTTAATAATATATCGCTCCACAAATAAACTAGAGGGAATCATCAACAGCCGCGGCGCTTGAAATTCGTTTAGGCAGGATTCGAGTAAATTAATCTATGAGACCTTTTTTTTTCTTTTTTATTGGCTATATTTCTGTGCGCCGGCAATACCAAAAATGGGGCGTGCGTACAACCGATTCGATTTTATTACTCATCAGGATCTCTACCATCCTACCCTCAAATTGAATTTATTATGTGCAGGATTAAAATAAATTAATCTATTAAAGCTTGGTCGTTGTCAGATATATCAATCGAAAGGGTTTGAACCTCCTGGGTCCAAAACTGTAATTATATCTGAAATCGGTCAAAAGATGACAGAGTTGTGAGCTAGCAGTTTGTACTTGAAAAACTCAGAGCCATTGTTATGAGCCACGGCTAAAAACAGATACCGCCACCAGAACAGAGAGAGAAAAAAGGCTTCACCATTAGCAACTAAACGTAATGTAATGTAGCAACAATTGATAATATGAATGTTATATTCTGCTTGAATGTATAACATTCTAATGTTTTATAGGTATCCTAGTATTAGTATAAATACTTATAAACTAAGATGTTGTCTTAATAATAAAGTTTCATTAATCACCGAATGGTTGACTCACACATCTTTTTGAATCAAAATTCTATTTATAAGTTATTCTTATTTATTTATATACATAACTGGTGGTCTGAAAATCTAACTCTACTCATGAAATTCAGTTATAAAAGTTGTAATAACCCTGCATAAGGTTTGTCTTCTAACAGTACATTTTTATTCTTTTTGACTAAAGTTTGTTTGTTTGACTTTCGTGCAAAGCTACATGAGGGCTATCTGCGCTAGCCCTCCCTAATTTAGTAGTAAAAGGCTAGAGTGAAGGCAGCTAGTAATCACCGCCAACTCTTGGGTTACCTTTAGTGGAAATAGTGGAATTGACCGTCACATTATAACGCCTTTATGGCTGAAAGAGCGAGCATGTTTGGTGGGACGGGGATTCGATCCCGTGACCCTCAGCTTGCGAGTAGAGCGTCCTAACCACATAGCAAGATTGTCATAGTGGTTTCAGCTGTGTTACATTGGACAGGAAAGACATACCTTAATGAAACTCATACATTTCAGGACTGAACATGTCTATCTACATAGCAAGTTCTCAGACAATTACGCCACCAAATCGAGAAGTTATTTCACAAGTGAGTGAATATTTCGTGTGCGTCATGATTTTTATAGTAATAAACAAATAAAGCGTTTGAGGGTTATTCTGCATTATAAGGTCCTCATGTTTTGTGCATCTTTTATTCATTTGTAAATTTTATATCATCTTGAGATGTAACGTTAGTTGTTCATTTTTTTTTTACATATGTTCCCCTGCTTGTATTTACACAGATTACACTGAGTGATTACACATTGTATTTACACAAGTAAATAGACACCTAATTTTTCGTCATTTAACTGATTTATGCTAACTAATTTGTATTCACAGAGCAC
>NW_013667240.1:88790-105732 GCF_000517525.1 Limulus polyphemus | reverse complement strand
TGGGAATCCCGCTTTCGACAGTCAACAGAATCATCGTGCGGGTCCATCAGAGAGGACAAAAAGGGCTGTCAAGAGGAGCATCGTAATGGATCCCACAGATTAACGACTGCAGAAGTGGCCAAATTTGGTGGGATGAGCCCGAAATCTGTTCAACGGATTCTCCACAGATTGGGTTATCGTTGCAGAGCAGCCAGACGGAAGCCCTTATTAAGACCTGCCAACATAGTCAGACGAAAGAAGTTGGCAAGTGATATGATGACCAAGCCTCTGGACTTTTGGAAGACCGTATTGTTCTCAGACTAATCAAGATTCACTCAATTTTCGGACAGTGGAAGAATATGGGTCTGGAGAATGCCTCACCAAGAGTTTTTGCTCAACAGATTCCAGCCAACTGTGAAGCATGGTGGTTTCAGCGTGATAGTTTGGGGAGCTGTTTGGGTTGGTGGGAGATCGAGCTTAGTGGAGTGCGTTGGCAACATAAATTTTGCGAAATACGTCGAAATATTGGAAGAAGTACTCTTGCCACTTTATTCCTCGGGTTTCGTGGACAAGAACACAACGTTGTTCCAGGAAGATAGAGCACCGTGTCACACTGCTAGAAACACCGAAAAGTGGCAGGAAGAAAATGGTATCCAGAAGTTGCCCTGGCCGAGCTAACCTCCTGACATGAACCCCATCGAAAACCTCTGGGCCATACTCGACCGGCAAGTCAAGAAACAGTCAAAAAACCAACTTCGAAGAGCGATCTACTCCAAGTTTTGAAGCAAAAGTGGGCGAAAATCCCACAATCTAAAATTGACGAGATGATTCTCACGATGCCCCAAAGGATCAACGAACTCCACGAAGCGAAAGGAAGATCTACTAGATATTAATTAAATTATAAATATATCAATTCATGTGAATATGACTGAAAATTTTCATTTTTCTGAAAAGGTGGTATCTATTTACTTGTGACCACGCTGTGTACTAATAAAATGATTACGATGTGCGAATATAGTGTAGCAAATATAAAGTGAAATTATAAAATCCCCATAGTTTTTGCAATAAAATAAAATAAAACAATATATAATCCAAAAAAGTTGTTTTGGCCCATAATGGAAAAGCATATACTGATTAGAATGCATATTTAAACACATTTATAAAATTTATACTTAATTAAGCAACATGTCAGAAAACCAACATAGTTGATTTTTTATTCTTGTCATAAATCTTTTCTTTCCAGCAACTCTGTTTTAAGTTAATGGTGTAAAACTGAATACTCAATACAGAAAAGCACATCAATTTTTTCGGGTAGTTACAACTTTCTAACTGAATACCTGTAATGGAAGAACTAGAAAAACTGTGAAAAATATCTGAACTGTAAACTGAGATATTTTATCCGACTAAGTCTACTGAAGATACTTTCCTCAAAATAGTTTTAAGTGAATATCACAATCTTCTATATTATAGATACGGAGCAAGTACTACCATAGTATACCCTAACCTAACATTTCATAGCTAACAAAAATAAATAAAATTTGCGAAATCAAGCTTGACCAACAAAGAGGCAGAAAGGTGTAGTCGAGGCAGTCAAAGATAGGTAAATTCTTTTGTGAGCCAATCAAAATTAAGACCATTCATGAAATGAATTCGTGGGATATTCATAGTATAATTATTGATAAAAAATCAGTTAGATTAACAACTTCTAATATATAGAAAAGCCATTGCGTTTTGGTAACACTTTGTTCCAACATTGGCTTTTATGTCATGTTGCTTAGCAACAAAAGTATAACCTAATATTGTTGTTAGTCTATGTACTGAAATGTATAAACAACAAAACTGGAAAAATATTTGCTGGTTTCTTAATTTAAAGTACCGGTTGAGTAAAGAGGTTTATTTGTTGTTGTTTTATAAAAACATTGCTGATGTAACAAAAAATAGCTTAATTCAGAAACGATTTATGTTTTAAATTGAATCAATATTTTTACTTTCATGATAAATTTTATGCACTTGGCTCTAGGCGAGGTGATCCCACACTACATCTTTACTTTAGGCTACACTTATAAGGTTTCAAGCCCCCCTCCCGTCACTAAAACTCGTAATGAGCAGACAGTAATCAAACTATTCTATCTATATAAATGTATTTTGGCTTTTATTACTCTCCTATAACGAGAAATCGAACTTGACGTGACGTGACACACACTTCTTTTATTTAGGTTGAATAACAAGACACAACTACTATTACTTCATTGTATTAATGGCACTTCTGAGCTCATATTTATGTAAAATAAGTGTCAGCTAGTCTATCACGTGACATGAAGTGAACATTTCAGGGGTATAGAAAAGTGAAGAAAATACGGTATGTTCTCAGCAACTTAAACAACAACAGAGCGTGTAAAGAGATCCTGGTTAGTAGTAAGTAAAACATGCCTGAATTCCAGCAAAACATTTGGACGTTTCCATGACGTTAAGGAAAATAGGTTGGCTAAAAGTTGGTCAAACACAAGTTGTTGCAGAAGTCTTAAAAAGTGTGGTTGGTAAGATGTGGACTCGTTATTATACCACCAGTACAGTTAGCCCGAGCGCTGGACAAGGTGGACTACAACCACGCAAAATAACGGTTATTTTATAATATGGGCTCGAAGCAAATGACAGATCTCAGCTCCACAAATCAATTAACAGTTCAGAGCAGCAACTCGACTACGAATCTCCATGCGAACGCTAAGAATGACATTTCATAAGGATTGGTCTACTAAAGGCGTAGTTCCTCTATCTCATCGTCACGAAACAGCTCGTTTTCATAAATGTCAAGAACAAGTGGTTTGATCAAATGACACGAGGACGAATACCTTGCTTACAGATACTCAACGCTTCACATTGCAGCCATATGTCCGCATTTGAAGGGTGCTCTGGACCAGATCCACCCCTCAGTTTTATGGTGGAAAGGTACAAATACGGCGGTGGCGCATACTGGTTTTCGCACGAATCAATATTGTTAGCCACACTGACTTTTATGTGTTACGACATGGCACCACGAGTCAATTCTTACAACGACTACTGTTACCATATGCTAGTGCAGTTGGTGTGAATTTTCTTCTAGTGAATGATAACGTAAACCCCACCATGCTCACTAGTTATTAAAGTACTGTAAAAAGAAGATTCCGAGCGAATGGACTCGCCAGCACGCTCACCGGAAATGAATGTGATTGAACAGCAAAAAATGGATGATCTAGAAAGACACTTGACATCACGTGATTTATCTCCAAGCAGTGTTGATAGACCGGAAGTAACTATGATAGAAGAACGAGCTATATTATTCCAGCAGCATCGCTGTACAATTTCTAATAGCATCTGGGGTGGCCTTGGTAACAAATGATTTCTGATTACGTTTTGGGCTAAAATTATGTTCTCTTAAATGAGAATAGGTGGATATGAACTCTAATAGTAAATATTTGCACATCAAAACATATGATGGGCCCCTGACGCTTGCTTTGCATCAAAATAAACGCAGGGATCTAGTTAAATTTATATTAAGAACAGTACATTTCATGGTTAAAAGTATAGAAATGCTGATTATTCCATAATTATTTGAGTATTATAGTTCAAAATTACGTTCTTGAATTACTTATTTTTATTTTTTGTCTCGTGAGATGGAATTTCATTAACAGTTACACTATAGTATGTTTAATAAAGTGGAAAATGAAGTTTATGTACTCTGTTGCAAGGAAAATAAAGGATGACAAGCTACAGACTAAAACAATGTGAGTAGTTAAGGCGATTTTCCTGTGTCTATTGGATACTACCTCAGTGGGAGGTCGCCATGTGAGTGGAGATGAAAGGATGCCGCCTGATGGTTACATAACTTTTACATAATATACCATCGCCTGTGGTTACTCGCCTGTTACGTAACAGACAAAGGATGCCGCCTGAGGATTACATAACTCTTTCATAATATACCATCGCCCGTGGTTACGCACCTGTTACGTAACATACAAAGGATGTCAACACTTGATAGTTATATAACTATTACATAATATGCAAATTATACCGACTCATGAGTGTTATATAGGTGCTATGTAGTACACACCAGAGGACGATGACGTCTACAAAGTGGGACCAGAAGGTGTAGCTATCTTTGGGAGAAGCTGATATCATAGTTCGATACTAGAAGATATGTTACTACAGGTGGACGGGTTACTAAGGCTTATAGGCGGGTTTTGTTTCTATAGACATATGGTGTTATTGAGGTTCTATAGATGGATGCTGTTACTACAGGCAAACGGTGTTACTATGGTCTATAAATGGATGTTGTTATTAAGGTAGGATGAATTTTTGGCGATCACAACTCTACATATCATGACTGTTTCATAGTTGACGTTAGGGTTTAAATATGCTATTCCTCTACCTATATAACAATGATTTTTATTATTCTTGAGAAAATATTTCATTTTACACATGTTACTTTATAGTTTCACTTACATACGTTTTACAAAAACGAATGGTGTTTCTGTAGGCAGATAGAATTACTATAGGCGGATGATGCTAGTAGGTGTATTTAGTTAATGATTAATTTTAGACATTTATCATGTAATCATATGTTAAGACACTCTGTAACGAGAGCATCATTGAGGCATAGCAACATGCTTTCTGGACAACTTCCGCCTGTCATGGCTGGCCTGGAACTATGACTCCAACGTCTCTGATGTTGTTCTATGTGATAGTGAATATTGTGTTGGTTTGCTAGTGTGTGTGTGTTGTTAAACACAAAAATATACAATGGGCTATCCGTGCTATGCCTACCGCGAGCATAAAAACCCGAATTTTAGGATTTTAAGCCTTCATTCTTAACACTGAGCCATGGGGGAGGGGGTAAGATGATGAACTGATTAATGGTATACAAAACATTATCACAGAAAATACAAAATAAAAACGAAGATGAACTAGTCGTTTCTATATGAGCTCTTTCCTTTACATATATACTCGTATATCACTACACCATGTTTTAATAGTGCCATACAGTTTATCATTGTACCATTGTAGAATATTACTCCAAATGTCCTGTATTGCTTCCCACAATACACTAGCTTTCCAAAAGGCTCTCAAATGACAAGAATTTAAGTTGTTAAGATGGTCGACTAGCAATATTGTTTGAACAAAGGCCAAGAGTTCACGGTTAAACCTTACTAGCTGATACTGAAACACTACCATCAACTGTATGAGTTTTCTAAGTTTGTCTTAATTTGAATTGTATCCAAGCGAATATTATGACAAACTCAATGAAGAACCGTTTTCATAAAACTGGTCCAATTAGTTCCAATGTAAATGAGAAAGGAATTTATGAGACGTGCTCGATTTTGTGATAGCAAAGATCAAATCTCACCTGATAGTAAGAAGAACTAAGATATTATGTAAGCCTACAAGAACCTTATGGCAAAGAAACATTTGAAAGTATTGTGTAAACTGAACATTTTTTATGAATCTGAACAAAACCTTCTTTGGTTTAGCTAATGTTTTTTTTTCTTAGCTAAACTACAAAAATTTGCATTTTGTTGTCACCCAGATTTTGCAGATCCGTCTCTGAACAAAGGAGGCCAATTTGAATGCATTTTTCTTCCAAAATCCCATCACACTGAATGGACGCTGCTATTATGTCGGATGATGCTTGAACTGACATCTATACATTCATAATTTCAATTTGTGTGACAATCTATGTCATACTGAATCATTTAAATTAGTGTTTGGTCGTATTTTTTACTTCTTAATTTTGAAATAAACTCATACAGACTCGAGAATGCTTATGTCACGATTAGTGGAAGCCAAGCCATGGTTGCAATGTTCCATTTGCTTCTTATCGCCAATATATCATTTCCCCACATTTGAAGAGTGCATGGGATCATTATATAGCCGGAAGATCCACTCGCCCATCCAGTGCTCAATGTTCGGATATTGTTGACTCACTCTTGACTTTTTTCGTACTTATCCTGTTATTAATACCACTCTTAAGTTCTTCTGGACACAGTATGAACATCAAGGGTTCATTGTTGGCTCAAGGTCTGACTGATAGTACGTTGCATTAAAATCAATATTTGCTTCTGAGCAAGCTACCTACAAGTACAAGAACTAAAAACATACCTAGTGATGAGTATAGCTAATTAAATATAATATTCATATTATGTTACTTATAATGATTAGAACGCATTGTTTCATCAGTTGGGTACCCTTGCTGTTAACGACATTTTCTGAAAAAAAAAGGATTCTAGCATATTATTAGATAAGTACAACCTGTTTTAACATACAAAGTTTATTATAACATCACCGCACTTCAGAAATTATTTATGAAGTGAAGAGGGAGTTTGAGTAAACATGTTTTCCGTTGTTGTTTTTTGTGTAAGATAACAGACGAAGTCATTCAAATATGGTATTTAATTTCATTAATATGTTCTTATTACGAGCGCCATCATATATAATATCTCACTTAACAAGTTGCGTAGACGCTATAAAACGTGATTTTACAATTTTTTACTGAATTAAAAATAACGTAATTTTCTGTCCTAAAAGCGGTATAGCATCTATGTTTTTTTTTGTTAGCCATACTACTATGTCTACGAATTAGTGCGTGTTCTATAATCTAGATTACATTCTTCTATATACGATATATATCATCTTCCCCCAATGTCCATTGATAATAACTGTTTCGCTGTAATTACAAATATAAGCACATTGTGTGTGAGCCTATTGTAATGAGCACGTAGAAAACTGTACAATGTTTAAAAAAATATGTTTTTAATCATTTCTTGGCGTAGTGGTTAGGGCGTTCGATTTGCAATCTGAGGTTCGAATCCCTATCACTGAACATGCTCGCACATTTAGCCATGAGAGCGTTATAACGTGACGGTCAATCCTACTATTCTCTAATGAAAGAGTAGCCCAAGAGTTGGCGGTGCTAAATTAGGGACGGCTAGCGCAGATAATCTTCGTGTAGCTTTGCCCGAAATTCAGACCAATAATTTCTTATACGCATTTTTTTTTTGCCTTAGTAATAAAAATCAGTACTTTATTATCATTAAATGAAAATTATATATTATTCTATACATAATTTACGACTGGTATTTAATTATATTTTTCGCTTCAAAATAGAATATCCTGCTCTACACTCTATATACAGTGTTTTACACTCAATATTTAAAGCGTTAAACATATGTTATCATCTTAAAAACCGATAACATCATTTTTCTTTTTTTTAGGAATTTTGTTTTTAAAGCGCCACGTAAACCTCGTGTTCTTCTCCCATTCATGGTGATGACTGGAATTACTCTAATTGTTGTTGTTACTTTGAACTTCAACGTTAATTACAAGCATAATAAACGTATCAAGCACTTTATATTAAAATGGGAATTGTTTCTCAAAGACAAAATACCTTCAGAATATGCACTTGAGCACTCGTTAAACAACAGCAATTCAAATAAGCGTAAGACAAATGAATATAACCTAACATTGAATAAAAATAATTCCAAACCTAGTGTGCTTTTGAAAGAAAGATCAGAAAACCACGTTAATAGCCAAATTCATGTGTTTTTAAATACCCCGTATATGTCCCAGAAGAAAGATCATCAACTCAGATGGTTGCACAACACGAATGAAAGTCATTCACATGATTTAATCATAAATAAACCCAACTTATGTGGTCCAAATCACGGATCATCTGTTCTTTTGTTGGTGCTCGTGGTAACCAGTCCACTTAACGTAGATGCTAGAAAAGCCATTCGAGATACGTGGGGAAAAGATCTAAAGACCAAAGGTGCCAAATTAGCATTTCTGTTGGGTATACCAAAAACGAAAAGTCTCCAACGGAAGCTCCAAGAGGAGGACTTTATCTATAAAGACCTCATCCAGGGGAACTTTTTAGATACCTACTTAAATCTCTCGACCAAAACCCTTGTTTTAATCAGATGGGCTTCTCTATACTGCCCACTGGTCAAATTTATTCTCAAATCTGATGATGACGTGTTCATCAACAGTAAAACATTACTCCAGGTTATAAACACGCGAAACGATTCTCACACTCTCTTAGGGCTACTGGCCCACAAATGGTCACCCCACAGGAATAAAAATAGCAAGTGGTATGTACCTCCAGAGATTTATCCCCAAGACTACTACCCAGATTTTATAGCTGGTCCAGCTTACCTTATTACTGGAGACTCTACAGCGTTGCTTTACGCAGCAAGGGAGGAAACACCACATATCTACTTAGAAGACGTCTATGTGACTGGATTACTTGCAGAGAAGGCTGGAGTCCGCCGCCTAGGTCTCTCAGGGATGAGTAATGACCGCCAGTTTTTCACAAATATTAGTTCTCTTATGTTAATAAATAGCCACGGACATAACCCTCAGTCGCTTCGCAACTTGTGGAAATGGTTTAATCTGCTAGACAAGAAAAGAATATTCAATAAACATTTAATGTAACTCTGCCATTGTGCTTTGATAAATGGAAAAATGAATTCCACTGTAAGTGTTTTTAACACGAACATAATTTTCGGATTTATTTAAAAAACACTAAAGAAGTTGTTTTCGTATTCACCTTTATACCAAATATTTGTTATCTGCCTTGTTAGTTATGTTAACTAATACTATATATATATTTGCTTTTCTAATGGAAAGTGAATTTCTATTTTTTCTCTGATTTGAAAACCGAATTGAAAAAATTAAGAAAAACTAAAAAAATGGAAACATTTGCAGTATAATGTAATTTTTGTCATGGATGTTAAGACATATTGAATTTCTATAAGTTTACATAACATATACTGTGAAGTAATGTGGAAAACCATTGTTATGATAATCAATAACAAATTTTCATGCACATTACATGATTTGGTACTATTATGTAATGATATACAGCACTCATGTATTTGTATATGAACGTGCCTGTGAGTATGTGTATGTTTGTATTCACTCATTTTTATCACAGAGAGAGGGCACTTGTTAACAGAATATACTCAGGTTTACTGTTACTAGCCGAGGGTACCCGATAAGGAAGCATAAATTGAATAAAGGACAGTGTTAAATAATGTTTCCCTTCCTTCTGTCTTTTGTTATTAAATCCCTATCGACCCCACTAGATTTTAATTACATACTCTGATTTGTGGAAGGTAATAATTGACTCATTTAACTGTTTAAGTACTTTTGTCTTGAAATTAAAAGTCGAAAGTTTATTAAAAAAAAGTGGAAATGGTCCCTATTTCAGAGTGTTTTGTATCCTCTTTCAAGGTTAAAAATCCTAAAATAAGACAGGTCATCTATACTGTTGGGCAGTTTACAGTTACCATACAAAAACTGTAACCGAGCCAGCTAATTCTGGGTGATGTAAGACAAAAGTCTATACAAAAAGTGGAAATGTTCCTTACATCAAAGTCTTTTTGATCTCCTTTCTCGGGTAAAAGTCCTAAAAAATAGCCCATTTACATCATCAGACAATTTCCAGTTGCTATACCGACAATTCGGTAATCGAAGCAGCCAACTATGGCTGATAAATGCTAACACACACACACATATACGCACATAATGAATCATCTTTATTGTAATATTTACGTTTTTTGTGGTACATTAAAGTATCAAGAACAAGAAGCTTAGATTTTTGGCTCTATGAGTGCTTATATACGATACCTATATCAACATATTGGTAAGCTCTGAGCCGTATCATGTAATACAGAAAGGGTGGATTGGGAGTCGTGTTTTTTAGCAAGGCTCTCCTCCTCTCTGACTCAAAAGAACAAGCGATTAACTCGTCGTTTTGTAACTGTTTTATCGCCTGTAAAGCAAATAACATAACCTCCACTTTTTAATAACGGACAAAACAGCAGTATCCATGAATAAGTAGATTAGAAGGAAACAAATAAATAATTTAGACTATTAAAAATATTTTATACTCATTTGTTTTCATAATTCACGAAAAACTAAGAAAGGTTAATAAACTTCCAATACATTTAGAGAATCCTCTTTTTATTTCTGTAATTTTCAATTCAAGTAAGTAAATTTTATGCGTTCAATGAAATGCTTCTAATCACTTAATCACGCACGTTTGAAAAAAAAAGCCATGTTTAAAAGAATATATAAATAAATAAAAAGTACTTCGTGGTAGCTGCTTTGACTCTTAAACCAACCAAGAGTCGGCTTTGATCGTGTTCCATTAAAGGAACATGTAAAAATCAAACAATATCCATAACGATTAAATAAATGAGAATATCAGCACTTAAAAAAAAGTGCTGCTAAACAATGAACATGTACAAAGTGTTAGAAAATTGTTTTTTCTGTGTAGTAAATACAACTGGTGGCAATGTGGAAATATTCTTAGCATTTTAAACAGTTTTTATTACCAATATAATTATTATTTAATGCCTCTGGAAAGTATTGGTTTTCCTTCAGATTTTTTGTATTAATACGTCTAAAATTTTGTCTATAGTTATTGAGATATATTCCACTATTGTTTCAAATACATTCAGAAACTAAGGCACCAGAAGCCAAAATATACACGGATGGGCAAATCCACCACCCACTGATGTTAGTATAGTATTCTAAGGAGAACTAATTTCGTACAGGTAAGAGGTTTGGTTTATGTTGAGTTTCGCGCAAAGCTACACCAGTCCCTAATTTAGCAGTGAAAGTCTAGAGGGAAAGCAGCTAGTCATCACCACTCACCGCAAACTCTTGGGATACTCTTTTACCAACGAATAGTGGGACTGACCGTCACATTATAACGCCTCCCCCTATAAAGTTAGAAGTAAGAATAGTAGCCACTTTAAGTAGACGTTTAGCAAAAAATGTTTTACATAGTTAATTTGGATGCTATATTGGCTTAAATAAAGAAGGAGATAAGCTGCAAGTTGTGTAATGAAATACAACTTTTTATTTATTCAATGAAACATTTATGATAAACAAAGTTATTCAATCGAACATATGAAAAAAAAACATTTAATATTAGCTCTTCTCTCTGTATGTGCAATTGAACCTTTATTAAGAGAAATATGAATCAAAGGTAATCAACAACTAATAAGCTCATTTGGATTAGGTCAAGTCTTCCAGAATGCACATGAACCCATATCTTCTGGCCATTCCATTAAAAAAATAATAATAAAGATAGAATCTGCAGGTATTTCTAAAACTCTCACATGTCACCAGAGAATAGAGTAGTAAAAGTCTAGGAACTTCTCTACACCACTTTCTGTGGAAAAGTCTAAAAACTCCAAGAGAAAATAAACCTTAACAGTGTATAACTAGCACAAGATTAACTTCACCTCATTACAAAGACAGTTGCCCCTCCCCAGTGGCACAGCGGTATGTCTACGGACTTACAACGCTAGAAACCGGGTTTCGATACCCGTGGTGGGCAGAGCACAGATAGCCCATTGTGTAGCTTTGTGCTTAACTTCAAAAAACAAAACAAAGACAGTTATATATACGGTATATGTTCAAAACGTACACAAATGCCTATAAATGCTAAAAGCTGAACATTTTAGTGAACATAAGATGTTCACCTGTATAAGCTACAACTGATAATAATTACAATATGTTTCTTGTTGATGCATAAGTAATTGTTCGATTATTGGTCAAAACAAGTGATAATTTTAGTAACTTCCTCAAGTTCAGTCAACATGTTGATTGGCTCTACAGCTATAATTGTTGGCCTAATCTAGCAAACAAAACTGGAAAATTTCTTCCACAGATGAAGCAAGAAGGACTGATGCAAAATGCAGGTGTTCATAATGTTTCTGTAAGTGTAAAGGTGGAAGTCATTATCACTGTGGAAAGCTTTGCTATATCACATGATGTGTGGATAGTTGACATTGGGAAAAGGTGCCTAGTGGGAGTATACTTCATATGGAAACACAAAAATGAAGTTAGACTCATTTAAATCAAATTATATGATCAGAAAATCCTTAAATGGATTACAAAGATGATAAGCTCCTGGTAACAAAAAGTAGGGCATTCATTATAAAAGAGGTGGAATATTTACATCTGTACCAATTAAAAACAACTTCAATTTTAAGACGAAATGGAATGTTTGGTTCTACCATGTTCCAATCACCACAATATTTACATCTGTACCAATTAAAACAACTTCAATTTTTAAGACGAAATGGGATGTTTGGTTCTACCATGTTCCAATCACCAGAATTGGAGTTGTTCCTAATTGTAAAATACGAGGTTGTAAAAGTAGTAGATTAAACCAAAGAGCACAGAAACAAGATATAGAAAGCATGATGTTAAATCTTCAGGTAAGGAGAGCTTACCATCTTATCTAGAGGTTCTGTATGACTAAAGCTCTGATAGTCTTATCATTGATCAATGCTACAGATTACATGAATTACTAATAGAATATCAAAATACCTTCTCTAATGTATCTCATGATTTAGGGCATGTAAATGTCATGATAATCATCCTGTAAATGCAGCCCATATGCATCAGTTGGCTAGGTGACTCCATTGTAAAGTAGGTTGATGTTCCCAATCAAGTGAAACAAACAACAACAAGGAAAAACAGAATCGAGTACTAGTACTCGGGAATTATTTATTGTATTTGTGAAAAAGGAGGATGGACAATATCCTATTTGGAGAACCAGAAGGTGAATAAATCACAAATAAGGGTGCCTAATCACTGCCAAAGACGGACAATACTATGAATGCTTTGCTCAGATAAAAATGGTTTAGCTTTGAAGCTAAGGGATGAATATTGGCAAGGGTAAGTTGACAAACCTAGTAAAAAAAAAGAAGAAAAAATGCCTTTACTGAATGGAATTGATTGTGGCAATTTGTCGTGTGACCATTTGGATCATATAATGTACCTGCTACATTTCAATGACCAATGGTGTATGCTCTCTCTGAACTACCTCGAACTCCCAAAATTGTCTTATTGGATGACATAATCACACATAGGAAGAGAGACCTTTAATAATTATTATGATTGTCTAAGGAAAGTTCTGTGTCAGTTGAATTCCAAGAAGTGTAAATTATTCTGTCAACAGGTGATTTTCTTGGGACACATAGTCAGTATACCTAGATACATTCAACAACTTTATAGATCTAGAACATTATTGTATAGAGAATTGAAAAGACAAATAACTAAACACGCGTAAAATATTGCACGTGGTTTACTCAGCATTCTCATAGACAAATATTAAAATGAATTAACTCAAAATTTCTTTAAAACTGAACACACACACACCAAACGTTTTCTTGTGTTTATGTAGCAATGTTTTAGAAAAAAGGAAAATTGCTATGGTTTACGTTTGTCTAAAAAATAATATAGCTTAAGCCAAGTATAACTTGTAAGATTTTAAAAATTTTCGAGTTGTGCTGTTTGACAGTCATTTTTGTGAATGGCGAGAACAGCTGTATTAACTGTATTAATATTCGACTTGTGTTAGGGTTACATACCACAGTAGCCATTTTATGGAGCATATTTTTGTTTTGCTATCTTTCTTTGTCATAATGTCCCTGTAGTATAGGTCATGGCCAAGTAATTGAAAGCTTGTTCAAGTTCATGGCGGTACTTAATTTTTTCTTAAATGTATATGAAGAAAATCATTACATTAACTTTTATTTCACTTAACAATGTGGTACAGACGTAATTCTTTTACGTTCTTTTCCTAATAAATCAGGCTCTAATTCCTACTTGCTCTAGCTGTCAAGCCAATGTCGCTTTAACCAAGAATCCAGCAAGTAAGGTTATAGTGTCTTTTTTTTTTTGTATGAATACAGATTTTCAATATTATTTGTTTTACTTGTGCACTGTATTTTCTTTTATTTTTCCTTTCTGTCAATGTTTGATTTAGTCTTTGTAAAACATTCCCTGAACCTCCTGTTTACTGTATATATACTAGTTATCTGTGCGACATAAGTTATCCTGAACGCCACAGAGTATGATGTCAAAGTATATTTTGGTTCCATGACAAATAATGTTTTTTGCAGAGTTTATTTTGAAAATGCTTCAACGTTCTATGTGAATCTTTTTTTACTGCAAAGTTTAGTTGGAAAGACTGAAGTGCTTTCTTATTTTGTGAATAAATGTTGTTTATGTTCTTTGTGCACTTGTGTTTTTTTCCTTTGTTGTGCATGTTTGAGACTGCTGTTTATTGCAGATATGCTACTTAACTGTTAGATATCAGTTATCAAGTTACATTTTGATGTCATGACCAATTATTTGTTTTGCAGGCTTTATTTTGAAAGCGCTTTGACGTTCTGTGTAAATCCCTGTTTACAGTGAAGTTTATAAGCCATTATTATAGTAGGATATTTTCTGGAAACATGTAAAAGGTATGATGGAAAGTAGAAAACTGAGGCTAAAATGGATAAATGATAAGAGAGTGTGGCAAGGACTAGGAGAGGTCCTGTACTGTACCATTGATGAGAGCTATATTCATATTATTGCGCCATCTTCCTGACTGAAGGTTTATGAATGGCTAAAAGAAAACTCTACTTCCTGCAACTGTACAAACAGGGGTTATTTTCTATATACAAGAGCACTGCAGTAAAGATGAGTTATATTTGTGATGATTTGTCTGAACATTTTTATGTTAACTATGGGACTTCTAGAGTATATTGATAGTCCAGACATTGCAATAAACTGGCCAATCACCCAAAACAAAAGAGAGTAATGAGATACATATAGAATTTCCCATCCTAATTTTTGCAGTAAAGTGTCATCATTCTTTACTGCTTCTTAATTTTTGATATTTTTAATAGCCTGAAATTCCAAACCTTTGCTACCTAAATGGAGAATGAATTTTTAGGGAGCTTGAGAATTTTAAACTTGGAGCATCAAACCAAAAGAAGAAGCTCCAAGTCCCCATGAAGACTGTAGTAGTTTCATCTCCAGAACATTGATGCAGCCAAGGAGATAGTTCTTGTTCGTTTCACGTTAGTATGCTGTTTTTGGTACCATTACCATAGCAACAGAAGCTACAGTTCAGATGAAACTACGCCATGGACCATCTGAAACTGTTGTTTCTCAGTGGAGTGGTATTCTAGCGCATTGTAATGAGATGGTTTGTTGTATGAAAGCTCTTTTTCTGTATCTTTTTTTATTTGATTATATATCAGTTTTGGTTCTGTACACAGTTATTTTATTCCTATTATCTCTCAGAGCCTTTGTGTAATCAGTAAAGTTCCCCATGTTTATAATTTATGTGTATGTAAGTGTCATCACATCTTGCATGTATTTAAAGGTGACCATCCATGAACCTTATAGTTACTTTACAATACATACTTAGCTTGACCTTTTAACATTTAGTCTTTAAGGTTCAGTCCTAAGAAAGCCCTAAGATAAGGAAGTGAAAGCAGTATATCAGCTGAACAATTGCAAATTTTTTCACTTTCATGACTTAGTAATTAATATTTCTTTAGTCAGATACATCCATGCAACTTTCCCTTATATCTGAAGAAGGGTTTTAACATGATATAGAGTGTTAACATATCCATCAGATTCCTTTTTTTACCTATGTAAAATGCTCTACGTAATTAAATAGGTCCTGTACAAATATAGGGTGCTATCGAATATTATATGCTGCGATTTTGGAAGAACTTCTTTGAAAGTAGAACTCACTCCTACATCTAATTAATATCTAAATGAATCTATAAAACTCTTTTTTATATGTAAATGTTTATTTTTACGATCTATTTCTTCAACTATATATTACAATTCTAATTCCAATAACTCGTATCAACCGTTCAAGAGGAAAATATTAAGGAACAGTCTATCACATTTCAAGGGTGAGTGACTTGTTGTTTATAATTTTATAGATCCTTATCCTGGGAGGGGTGAAAAAAAAGAGAATAAATCCCCTGCACATTATGCATAAAATAAAAGCTATTTTAACGTGAATTTTGGTGAAATGTGTTTTTGAAAATCAAATAAACCTTCAACATTATACAACATTTACATAGGTCTAAACAAAATAGAAACATTAAGATACTAAAACCAGTGGCGAAGCAAGAGGGGGGCAAAGGGGGCAGTCGCCCTCGGGCGCAGGTGTGAAAGGGCGGAAAATTTCCTCTGGCCTATAATGCCTATTAATTAATAATTATGCCCTCCCATAAGATATAGCACAACTGCCCTACGTTAAGTAAATACGACACAGTGTTACGTTATTTGTGTATTACGCTTGCAATTTTAACTTTTAAAAGCCGCCCACTGAAATATAGTGAGACCGAATTGACGTACAGAAGTAAATTACACTATTCCATCATTCATCTGTAGATCAAATATAAGTCCTAGAGTACAACGTACAAGTAAGTGTATGTTCAACAAAAAGAAAATATGAGATTGATGTAACGTATTAACTGGTGTGCAAGATTGGCAATGTATGCAACAGCCATGGCCTAGATCTAGATCTACTAAACATTATAGGCCTAATATAGTGGTTTGTAATTGTATTGGCTTGTTGTAAATCGTGTCTTACACCAACTAATGTACTAGACTTTAGGTATAATTGCGGTTATAACTTTATTTCTAGACCCTAGGTCCATCGTCATACAAATTGTAGCCCATATTATAGGCATACTTAGACCTACACTAACTATTAAACTAGGCATTGCACTGGAACAAATCTAATGACTAAGTTAATAGATCTAGATGTAACATTTGTTCTAAAAGTTAGGCCTAATAAATCTAAATATAGAATTGATGAGGCAGGTTTATATCTAGATCTGGGAAGATTCAATACAAGGGGCTTTCAATCTATGCACCCAAATCTAAGGTTTAGTTTAGATGTATAAAGCTAAATTTATGTCATTATTATTACATTTAGATCCAAACCTAAGACTGAAAAGATGGAAATAACAGATCCAACATTAATGTTAGATCTAGATGTACTAGCAACTTAATCTAGGAACTGTAATCTAGCACCACTAATTAGTTAGCCTATATTCAAGTTTTCTCATTCTATCAAAACCTTTTATATCTAAATATAGCC
>NW_013667240.1:81053-87833 GCF_000517525.1 Limulus polyphemus | reverse complement strand
TGACTTTAAACAATACTGGATGACATAAATATCAAAATGGTTTACAAATTATGTAAGTACACCTAGTAGGCTATACTTCATTTAGCCAACGAGGACATTTTAAAAAATGAATGTGGCCAGACCATCCAATGAAAATGCTTTGAAGGATTTCACAAACCTCAAACAGTAGAGGGTCTTAAATTGGGCAATAACTAAATGACTGCACATATAATGTGCCAGAAGTAAAGAATGAAGGTAAATTAGCAGCCACAACTTTGCCAGTGTGGCAGATACAATAGAGGTTTGCAACAATTAGCTTAGACTTCCTCAATTCAGAGACAGTGTAGTCATTGTAAAAATAATCATGAAAACACTGGAAAAAGGACTGAAGGCACAAATTCGGACGTAAAATAAAAACTTTCTGCGTCATTTTCTCCAAGAAGCGCAAACTAATATTCAAGTTTGAAGACCTAGTAGATGTTGTTGGGGCCCAGTGCACCAGACATGGGTGATTTCTTTTTGGAGGGAGGGGAGATTTATGTGGTATTTAAAGTTCAGAATTCTACTCATATTGCAGCACCAAATGCTCCATTGAGGTGCCTGCTCAATCAGAACTACGTATAGCTTTTTTGTTGCAATAAAAGCATCTGTTGGATGGAATAATAACCCTTCTGCTAACCACTTTAATAAAGCATCTTATCAACTTATGAGATAATAAATTAAGAATTGTGAAGGAAATTCCCAATAACTAGAAAAAACTAACTATCTTGGACATGGTTGTGGATCAGTGCGTTATCAATGAATTGCAAACCGGCACCTTAGATGTTGCAACAGCTCAACGTGACAACATAAAACTGTGACCACCAGCAGAAAGTGATCGAGGTTATGCAGATATTCCCAACTGCACATATTAGTCTGAATTCAAAGAGGTTGTAAACGCATGCTTTTCAGATTATGTTATTCGCATGGTTTCTAAGACCATACTTTGTTGATGCATTCACAGGTGAGACGTCTTATACCCGAACTACAAACAGTGGAATGAAGTTTGTTTTTATACAAAATAGTCATGGCCTAGTAAAACAATCGAATGTCATTGCTTTGTGCACAAAAAAAAAAAAAAAAATCGAAAAAATGCTTCCAACGACTCTTTTAATGATAAAACTAGTTATATTTATTTTATTTATTGTATGTGTTTCATATTGGAAATATCTCGAGGATTGAGAATACAGAAATTACTAAATCTAGATTTTGCGTTTGCTTGTTTGTAATTAAGCACAAAGCTACACAATGGGATATCTGTGCTCTGCCCAACATGGATATCGAAATTCGGTTTCTATCGTTGTAAGTCCGCAGACATACCGCATCTAGATTTTAATGACTAATGAAAAGAAAACAAAATAGTTCAAAGTAGTGCACACACATTTAGAGCGTTGTTTTTAGCTTTTATATAAAACTAATATGTTTAATGTTTCAGTGACTGCTAGCAAGTGAAAGAAGAGCAAACATGGTATGTGTATTAGTTATTTTATGTTTTATGACGTATAAAATTTGCCTGTATTTTTGTATATTATGTATATGTCGTATATTCATTTTACAGTCTTCCCTATATTTCTGTTATAATTAAAGACATTTGTTGTTTTTACTGTACAAAGATTATCGCTAATGGTACAGAATGGCACTATTACGGTTCGTTTATGTTTTATGACGCATGTAAAGTATACACTGCGAGCTCGCAAGAGTTTCCAAGATAATTATGTTGCATATATATACCAGTTCTTTACTTAACATAATGAATTTTAAGATGTCATGCGTACATTTAGAATGCAAAATCATTATGAATAAACATCATACATAATATCACTATAAGTGCAGAAATTGTAAGATAGAAATATATGTAAATTTTATGCTGATTAACATTGTCAACTTGTTGCTCTGATTTTTTTATTTTTTGGCTATTTCATTAAACTCCCAATGATTGGAAGAGTTTGAATTAATTAAAGTGAGATATTTCTTACGGCGCTAACGTTGGAAGGATCATTTTACACCGTTCAAAAACAAAGGGGCCGGGTGTGACCTAGTGGGTAACGTGACTGGACAGTAAAAACGAGAATAATTCAGATCTCGTTGTAACGTTATAAGAGTGATAATCAAATCCCACTATTCGGTCAGAAAAAGGATAGCCCTGGCTATTGTTCACTAGCTATCTCCAATCTCAGTTAAAGATTAAGGTCGACTAAGCGACTGAAACAAGCCAACTAACCAAAAATAGCGAATATTTGAACACTGTTATATACAAAACATTTTAATTAACATTAAAGTAATTTTAACATTGTTTTTCAAGGTATATATATATGATTAGTATGTCTTCTGTTTATAATTCTGTAATTATGAATCTATCGTTCGTCATATTTCGACTTAAAACACAGAGAAACACGCATTGGAATAATGCTCTTAATATACTTTGATTTATCTTTTTAAAAAATCATACAATTTTTTTAGGAAAACTGCAAATCAGTGGCAGTTAAAAGAACAGTACATTTAGCTATAGATTTATTGAGGTTCACAGCAGAGGCGTCGCTAGGCGCTGGCACAGGAGGTCCGTGACCTGGTTTTGTTTCACAGTGTCCCGATTTCCGAGTTGGTTTCTTAAAAAAATCGGAATAGAAATCCATGATAGGTATCGTAAAGAAACGCCAAAAATGGGCTCGAACTCAGAATCTTTTAACCACCTAGCGACGCCTTTGGTTCATAGTGCAAATTACAGGATTCTGAAAGTGGGAAGGCGAAAGGGTGACGGATAGATGGTGTTGGGGACGAAAGTTTTTTCTTTTCTTCAAAAAAAAAGTAGAAGGAAACATATGAAAGTTAAAATAAGAGTCCTAAGGACTAACCAGAGCTTGGATAATGTTTTGCAGTGTAGTTGCCTAGTGACTGTATTTTGGGAGATGTAGCTTTTACTAAATGTTTTTAGTGAAAATCTTATGGAGGCAGACAAATTTCATGGGTGGCGCCTACCACCACTCGTCTCCCTTAGTGTCACCACTGGAGGTTCAGAAAGCAATATAAGTACAAATATTTCTCACGAGAGTGTTTTAAATCTCACTAGACATAGACACCAAATATACTTTAACTTAGATGGTGAGAGCGCGGGTTCGAATCCCCATCCCACCAAACATGCTCGCCCTTTCAGCAGATAGCCCTCGTGTAGCTTTGCGCGAAATTCAAAACAAACCTAAACTGCTAATTACAAAACCCTCTGTAATTATATAATCCATTTAATAACGATTTCTGTATTTTTTTTTATCCTGCTTCGAGTAGCTCAGCGGTAAGTCTGACGGTTGAAGACGTTAAACATTGGATGTCGTTTCTCGTGGTGGGCACAGTAC
Organism: Limulus polyphemus; assembly: GCF_000517525.1. Lineage (NCBI taxonomy): Eukaryota > Metazoa > Arthropoda > Merostomata > Xiphosura > Limulidae > Limulus > Limulus polyphemus. The sequence goes on along the minus strand of NW_013667240.1, from coordinate 84,468 downwards.
AAATAGCACACTGTGTAGTTTTGTGCTTAACAAAAACAACTTTTGATGCTTTAAACCCAATAATATTTTGTCATATTTCATTCCTATTAATCTATTATTCAGCTCATCTTTTTTTAACGCCTTAGGTGGCTCAGTGGTAAATATTCTTAGAATGCTAAAAGTCGCGTTTTGATACCCGCGGTGGACACAGCACAATTAGCCCATTGTATAACTTTGCGCTTAGCAACAAACAAAAATCACACGTTTTAGAAATAGAGAAAATGTATCACTTATGTAGTGAGTCTGAATATAGTTTAAATACCAATCGCATTATTACCAACGCTGGATTTTCTTTGAAAATTTGTTTGCGATCATTAAGATGAAACGATCAAAATGTTGTTGTTTTTGTTGTTGTTTTATACTATTATATCAGTTTCGAAGCCGTATATGTAAACGAATATACGTTTTTGATTTCGCTCTTACAATTATTGATCTTTTTTTTTAGTTTCATTCAAAGTAATGCGTGTGCTATTATACCTCATACATTTGTTCTTTGAAATGAGAGCAAAAAACATTCATTGGACAGAAAGAACAATTACGTAATTATGCCTCGCAATTGCGGGGGATGGAAGCCAAAAGGGGGCTGGAATAGTAACTATAATTATAGGGAAATAAATGTAGGCGGCCCAATTACTTTTGATGCAGGGTGGGGACACTGGATGTAGATGATACCTCAAATACTTTTCGTTTTCTCCTGATATAGTATAATAAAAAAAGCATTTATACATGTAATAACAGCAATACATAAACGTTATGATACGTGACTTATACTGTAGTATATTCTATCATGTCTCAAGATAGACCAAGACTTATTTTTCAAACAAATTATGTCATAAATGGTAAGCTAAATTGACATAATCCTTTCCAAATACTGGCTCGTCTTAAACTCTTGAAAATACCGTTAGTAGCGGGTCAGGTTAATTAGATTTGTATGCCACATTAATTTATTGTCCTTCAGTATTTTTGTTAATCGTTACGAAAATATAAGATAGGTTTTAAAAGCCAAGTTTCAATGTTTGATTTTTTTTTCGTATGTCGCTTAAGATACGATGAAATAAATCGAAAATAAAACAGTTCGCAAGATGATATTTTAGTGATACTAAAAATATTAATTTTAATACGGCAGAACAGACTTTGCAGGATAAATATTTTGACGATAAACAATTAATCATATCTAGATGTTTTTATTAATGTCTAAAATATTTTTTGTTATAATTATTACATACATAAAGGATCAGCGAATTCAAAGTCGAGCCTAGTTAATTGTCACATGATGCGTATATGTTCTTTAATAAAATAAGCGGAATAGATATTCTGTATATTTTCAACATGCATCAGTTACCATAGCAACATTTTCAAACGCATTATGTATTCTTTTTTTTTACTACCTTTAATCATTCTACGTCACATTAAGATTCAAATAAAATGAACGAAAGCCGTGTATTCAACGACACGGAAAACCTGTGGAACGTTGTGAAAGCTGAAGATTAAACCATGAACATTCACATACAGTTATATAATTAGGAAGCTATCCAATGTATCATGTCACGAAACGTCGCCTTCCCCCTTTTATTCAACAGACAGTTGCAGTCTACTTAAAGTTCTGAAACTTAATATTTCAAGTAAAAAAAAATTGTTTATATTAAATAATTTACGATCTCTCATCCCTTCTTGACCGCAGTTGTCACGCTAATTTGACCGTTCCTCTCTCCACCTCATCTGTGAATCCGCCAAACATGCTCGCCCTTTCAGCCATGGGGGCGTTATAATGTAACGGTCAATCTCACTATTCATTGGTAAAAGATAGCCCAAAAATTGGCGGTGGGTGGTGATGACTACCTGCCTTCTCTTTAGTCTTTCACTGCTAAATTAGGGACGGCTAGCGGAGATAGCCCTCGTGTAGCTTTACGCGAAATTCATAACAAACAAACATCTGTGAATATCATTAAGGGACGACACTCTCAGTCATGATGATATTATTATACTGGTCCTTTAGTAAAGAATTAGTCTAGATTAAGCTATGGCTTGTGTACATATTTTTTCACTGTACAAACATTTAAATTTAATCAGGAATTAACCAATAATAACACTAGTAAAACGAGATTTCTTTGTCACATTTCGGTAATCGCGGTCTCTGAAATTAAAATTACTAAAACGAATTCTTGTAAAAACAAGTAATTGTTAAAGAAAACTAATTGTCAGTTTAAACTGTTTTATATCATCTGAAAACGCTCTTCATATCTCTTTGCAATGAAAATTTTAATAAAAATAATTATGAAAACTTCCACAAACGTCTTCTAATTAAATTCAGTGTCGGATGTAAAATAACAAATTATTTAGAATTTTTACCAAAAGATAACTAAGAAATTTTTCCCTTTAAACTTCAAATTCTTCTTAAAATGTTATTGTGTTCACATCTGATCACACAGACGAAGAGTCTACCTTAGCAAAAAAGCTAATACGCATGTATACACATTTACACACACAGATATACACACATGGTGCTCAAATTGTTATTTGAACAAAGTTCGTTATAATTTGGACAATCTGTTGTCGGTATCGAATTGGATGTTTGTACAACGAACGAGTTGGTATGTTTGTACAACGCAAGGTTGGTATAAGAATGTATAAATTTAATGAAAAAAGCAAACAGCACTATTGACAAGCATGTACATATACAAGGTAATTTGCTTAATTTCTCTCCTTTGTTGTGTGTGTGTTCAATGTTATATTATTTTAATGTCACATAAAATAAGACCATAAATAGCTATATTTCTCATAAATTCAGCAGTTAAGCTTCCAAACTCTTATAGCATTGTTAAACAGATCTAATATTCTTGCGATATAGAATTTTCTGAAATGACACTATTAAAAATTAACAAGCCTATTATTCATATTGATTAAATGTATTATTAAAATATGATCGTTTGTGCAATCGTGGATGCGTTATAATGTGACGTTCAATCCCACCATTCGTTGGTAAAAGAGTAGCCCTAGAGTTGGCGGTGGGTGGGGATGACTAGCTGCCTTCCCTCTAGTTTTTCACTGCTAAATAGATAGCCCTCGAGTAGCTTTGCGCGAAATTCAAAAATAAACAAACAATCTCCCAATTATATTAATTCTCAAAATAATAATAATAATAACGAATACCATACATTAGTGATAAACATTAATTTTTAGATATTTCAGATTACTTTACTTCAACTAAAACTAAAATTTTCTGGAAATGGTTAGAAAACAAAAATAACGTTAACCAAGTTTCATTTTTAAAGTATTTTTTAAAAATCATAGTACAGCACATAAAACTTTGGTCATGAGCTATAACACTGATGTGCACGTGTACTAGGAAATATTAGCTCAACAGCACATCCATCTA
>NW_013667240.1:79149-80053 GCF_000517525.1 Limulus polyphemus | reverse complement strand
CCAGGTGTATATATTATATGTGAACCTTACTAACGGGTTTCTATACCCCTGGTAGGCAGATCAGAGATAGTCCATGGTGTAGCTCTGTGCTTCAATCAGAACTTTTCCCACCGTAACTTTTGGTCTCAGTTTAATTTTTAAGAAATGTTTATGTTATTACTCATAAGGTAGACAAAACTGTAAACAGGGTAACGAACATGAGGGAAATTCAACTTCTTTATTATTATTATTAACGTATAATAATAATAATAATAAATCATATACTCAAAGCTTCTTCGAATTATAATCCTCTCTTTACTTCAGCGGTAAAATTTTTAAAAAATAGATTAAGAGATCAGTCTTACGATTTTCGGTGACTACTTTATATTACTAAGGTGGCTATAATGGTAACTCAGAAGTATTCGGTATAACATGGATGTTTTTGATGTCATACGTAAAAAAAGAGAGAGAGAGAAAGTGAGATCAGGCTTACGATATCCGGTGACTGCATTATGTTACTAAGGTGGCTATAATGGTAACTCAGAAGTATTCGGTATAACATGGATTTCTTTGATGTTACACATTCTATAAAACTGAACCCTTAGTATGTTGGATGAATTCATATGACCATTAGGTAATACCTCATCAGTCGTACACAGCGTGGTCACAAGTAAATAGACACCACCTTTTATGAAAAAATGAAAATTTTCAGTCATATTCACATGAATTGATATATTTATAATTTAATTAATATCTAGTAGATCTTCCTTTCGCTTCGTGGAGTTCGTTGATCCTTTGGGGCGTCGTGAGAATCATCTCGTCAATTTTAGATTATAGGATTTTCGCCCACTCTTGTTACAAAACTTGAAGTATACATCTCTGCCAAGTTGGTTTTTTTTGTTGTAACTGGACATGCCGTTCGATT
>NW_013667240.1:52884-78222 GCF_000517525.1 Limulus polyphemus | reverse complement strand
GATCGGTGAAATTGGGGGCATATCATCTGCTGATGGCGACCCCATAAACCGCAACAAAAAAAAAACAACAACAAAAAACTTCCGTCCAGGGGACTGGTACTCCAGCTAGTTGCTATTAAAGTAATATCCGATTAGTTCAGTTATATTCTGCCTTTTAGATTGGTACATTAACGCGTACATTGATGGTAGGGGGTGTATATCGTTTATTACCATAAAAATAATTATTACTGCTTAAATCAGCTGGTTCTCTTGGCTGACAAAGTTGAAATTTAGATACGTGAAACAAACACGTTAACTACTTTGTGCACTATTCATCTGTGTGATATTAATTTTAATTCTGACGTGTCCTTTAATATCAATTTTTCTCAATAAATACTTTTTTACCGTTATCTATAAATAACTCACTACTACAGCTTCTAATTTCTAAGAAATTTCTATTTTCGAACGTTTCAGTTTTTGTTATATATTGTTACGTATCTGCTTATTTGTTAATTTGTCTATATCTTCAATCTTTCTGCCTATATATCTCTTCGATCGCGATGGTTTTTCTCGCCAGGCTTATATACTAGAAAGAGGGCGCCTCTCAAACACTAGGACATTGGCGGGGTTCCTCGATAAGTCATGATCTTTCTAGAAACACGTCGCGTGACTTCCGCTGTCGTAACAATATTTCATTATTATCGATCTATTTCTGATTTGTACATGTATTTCTTATATATATATATATTTATTTATACTAAATAGTTATCTCTAGTCTAATTGCTCCTTTCCCATATATATTTCATAGATAATTATATACATTTTCTTACTCTTTTTGTTCCCAACTACTTTGTTTGGTTTACATACCTTCTTCTCATATACGTTTCCTTCTTCACTTGCCCCCCCCCCCCCCCCAGTGGCACAGCAGCATGTCTGCGGGCATAAACCGCTAGAAACCAGGTTTCGATACTCGTGGTGGGCAGAGCACAGATAGCCCATTGTGTAGCTTTGTGCTTAATTTTAAACAACAACAACCTTCTTCACTTACTTTGAAAACCTAAGATAATCAATCCATCATAATAAGCTATTTTAACCACATTAACAAGTGTTGTCGGGATAACCTATGTTAGCCACATTACCAAAAATCACTTTAATACCCAACATAATCCATTATGATTCATGTTTTCAGGGTAATCTATGGTAGCCAAGCTACCAAAAATTACTTTAATACTTAAAATAACCTATCATGACACATGTTAGCAGGGTAATCTCTGGCAGCCACATCACATCATCAATGAAATTCATGTTTTAATTTTCTTTCTCTCTCAGTTGAAAAGCACTAAGGATAAAATGTTTGATAATTGTGTATAAATTATTCTTTTGTTCTTATGTGGCCCACAAATATAATTTAATTATCATTAACTGTCCATTATTTTGTTAAAGATCATCCGAGAGATAATTAATCGTTATCTGGCTATGTCTACAGGAATAGGGACATTTAACTATTCAAACAGTTTAACTTTTACATGGATCATCCATAAGGAAGTCTATCCACAATTAGTTCAAGATACAAAATAACCAGCAGCATATTCCAAGATCAATTTATCACAAATATATTACCTATCCCAATGAATGGATTGCGCTTGGGTAATAGGAAAAGGTTATTAAAAAAAAAAAAGACATTAACAGCCAATAATGTTCCAAAAACTTTATTATACAAAACCTGTTATTAATTTTATCACAAACATTTATTCTCACTCACAAAATATTTACTTTTTTTGAAAATTTGTATATATATTTTTTCTTCTTCTTTTAATTCTTGATATATATTACACAGGCCTCCATGGTACAAATGGCCAAAGATCTGGTGTCTAGAATGTTTAAATTTTGTACTTTCTGTAAACCATCTGGCAATATTTCTTTTCTCAGCTTTATTCATATTAAGCAACACACTGTTAAAACAGACACCATTTATATTTTTAATACCCCACTATAAGTAATCTCAATTACACAGTCAAAATATGCATCCAATTAGAAAAACCAAACAAAAAAACTACAATCAGTTGTATGAATCTTTGATGTAATTATCCTCATAAAATTCAAATGAAATTAATCTTTACATTATGCTTTACATAATTTATCGTCAAAAAGGTGCATTTTTTTAGAAACCTACAATGTTTTAAAATCCAAGAAATTGTAGTCTTCATATAGCAATATCACGATCATAAGTGTTAAGAATGAGTACATTTTAAAACGAAATGCTACATATTTCAAGTTGTTGTTTTTTTTATTCACTTTGATTTATATTTTGTTTTTTCAAGAAAACTTTAAAAGATAGGCCTGCAGGGGACTGAACTCCTTCACTTTTATGGAACTAAATTAACACTGTTTTCATATCCTAGCCATTGCATTTACGGCTTAAGCTTAATGACAAATAATCCTACAAATAAAATTTAGTCATGCTTTCAGTTCTATATCTGTATTTATGGTAAAACTATCTGCTACTGTCCCTAATTTTGTATTACTGACAAAAGAGATGGCAATTAATCGGGTGCACTCTACCAATAATGCCAAGGAATTGAGTTCACTCTTACAATGCATCCACAGCTTAAGTGTGGGGATTATTTTATGGTGTTGAACAGATTCAAGTCCCACTCACCAGAGCTTTACCACAGTGCCAATCAAACCCTCTTTCAGCTTAGCTTGCACCATTTTGTAGGAAACATTTTTATCACTGATTAGGGTAAAAAAAACTTTTATCATGCAATTATAATGAAGTTTAGTACAGTTTTGGTATTAATAAGCATCCAAACTTAAATGGTTTTGCTTAATGATTTAAAAGTGAAGAATAATATAATATATCTTTAATCGTGCTATTTACAAAACACCAGAATTAATGTTCATGTTTTTCTACTTTGGTAAGAAACATGTGGTGCTGTTCTACAAAAAACAATTCATAAGGTAAACAGAATTTATTATTAACTACAAAGATATCTCTATTAAAACTTAATCAACCAAAACATTTCTGGGAAGATTTTACAAAATGGCAAGAAAAAAATTGTGTGAGTGTTAACTGTTTCTGTACTTCAATTGCTAAGAAACAGACATGTATCAAGTAACTGAAACAAAATATATCCTTAGTCAGAACCATCAGAACTGGTGCCATAGTTTATTGTCAATATATTTTCTCTCCTTCCCCCCCTCTCTCTCTGTCTATATATATGCATGTATGTATTAAGCTTTCAACATAAACAACCAATAAATAATTATGCATGTCTGGTTGAAATATATATTACAAAGTTAGTGTTTGATCTTTCTTTGGTATTACTTTTACAGCCAATCAAAGCTGGAAACCAAAGATCAGAGTAAAAGAATGGATTCAGGTATTATTAGATATTTAATACAAATACAGCTTAGGAGATACCACCCCACAATATCAATGAAGATGATTTATCAAAAATGGAGAAAAAAATTACACTAAAACTTTACGATTGGATAATTTAATGTAATAACAAGTCTACAAAAAAACTAAATTTTGCTAAAACAATTTTTGAAAAAAAAACTACTAAAAAAAGTATTTTACCTGTTGTTGTTTTTATCTTGTATGTAAACTAAGTGGAGTTTGAAATTATGAATAAAAAATTCAGGTTACTGCTGACGATACAAATATAAATTTTCAGTTCAATAAGTGTTACAAAAATATTCTAAATGGGCCAAGATATATTTATACCATAAGTTTGTTTACAAAAAAAGATATTTTAAAGTATTACAGGATAGATATGTGATAGGGTGGACCTTTAAAATACATGTGACAAAATGCAGTTTCTTAGAACAAAGCATACTTCTTTAATATCTATGAAGATATATCATTATATTGAATTACAATGTTTGTTTGGTATATTAATCAAACAAAAAACGTCCATTTGCTTTATGAAATACTACTGAAACTGATCAAAAAAAATTATCATTAATTTATAATTTTACCATTTTTAATTTATCTTACAATTAACTTCATAAATCAGCCACAAAACATATTGTTAGCCTAATAATAATTGATATAAAAATTTCTTTTGACACATCATCAAGTTACTGTCCCGTTTCTAGCAAAAACTCTTCAAATGCTGCTTCCATTTCATCATCCATATTTTCAGCTTCCGGATCTTCACCCCTAATGAACAAAGGCATAATAAAAATAATTAATTAATGGGGTTTGAGAAGAAACCTTTGTTTTAAGGCACAAATTTATGAGTTACATAGTTATGATATATTTTTGTATAAGCATCTTATTCATGTACATATCAGTAAATGATAATGTAGTTCGTAGTTCTATTCAAAAATACTTTAATTTTATAAAACAGAAGATGCTGTTACAATATGAACTCAAACAAACTTAGATATTCTAATCCATCAATGCTGCTGTAAACAAATTATTATCAAACAAACTACACTAGGTCATTTCATAACCTAGCAGCATAGTTTTCTGTTTGAAAAATAGGGCACCCTGTTCTGTGAAGGTAGTAGTTTCGTATGGTGTTTCTCACACTCCAAATTCTGTTGGAGGTGAGTATCCGGAGAGTAGGACTTACGTCCTAGTTCGGACACCGGGTGAGCATGTTTCGGTATGACGGGGATTCGAACCCACGACCCTCAGATTGCAAGTCGAGTGCCCTAACCACCTGGCCATGCCAAGCCTGTTCTTTGAAGGTGAAACAAGGTATACGTGGTAAGTAAGATATAAGTAGGAGATGACTTTGTTCTATAAATATGAAACAAGATATACATGTTGAGGTAAAACATAAATAACTTTGTTCTATAAATATGACCCAACATATAGATGGTAAGATAAAAGAGGCAGATGACATGCTATAAATATGAAAATGTATACAGAAGTAGAAAGTGACAAGCTGTGAGATTAAGACTTATTTATAATTTTGTATGTAAATGTAGACACACTCACAAATATACACACACAAACAATAAATTAATATTTCATGTTTTATGAGGTAAAGTTTTGGAAAACAGTTTACTTCAAGTTTATTTTATTATTCCACAAAAAAAAATCAGAATTTTTTTCAAATGAAACTCATTCTGTTGAAAGGCTGGTAATAAGAAAACATTCTGAAGTAAAATTGAACCATTCAAATCTGAGTAGGCATAAAATAAATAAATATGTATACATCAATTCAAGAATGTGGGAACTTTTCAATTATAATTCCTTGATGTCATAGAAAAGCTGTAATGAAAATAGTTTCAAATTAAAAAAAGCTGGTTCAAAGAACAAACAGAAGACAGAAATATCACACAACAATGGGATAAGAAAACTTTAGAGATACAAAAGCATTTTTTGGTCACCAGAATAAAAGGTTTAATTACAAATCTCCATCACTCTTAAAGGTCTTATATAGAGATAGCAATGACAAATTAATGTTTCTCAATGAAATGAAAACAAAATTACTTAAAAAAAAGGTTTAACATTTACATTTTCCAATAAAGTAAATGAATTTGACTTATGTAATAATATTCATGACCTTAAAAAAACGTAGGTTAAAATCATTTTTATACGGGACAATTCTTTTCATTTTCTTCTTGTTAAGGCTCTCTCTCTCCTTTTGAATCCCCAAAAGGTAGAAATGATTTTTATATAAACAGATTGAAAACTGATTATAAAGCTAATATTTGACTAGATGAACAGAAAGCCTTGAATTCTTTGAGAAATTCAAAAATTGTTTTTCAAAAAAGTAATAAAAGTGTATCTTTTCTTATGGAAAAATTCCTTTAGTATAATACTGTTTTGGAAAATTTAAGATATAGTAACTTTTATGAAAAATATCTTTACAATTCAATTAGTTTAAAGAGTTAAGAAAAGCTTAATGGTGCTTATACAAAAATATGTTAACGTATTTGCTACAAAATAATTGCAAAATCTGATCGCAAAATTGGTCATTTCTATGTATGACCTAATGTAATGAGTAAAAATATGTTCTTGAAATACAAGCTTGTGAACATTAAAGGTTGAGTGCCCCCCCCCCCCTCCCCAAGATTTTGAGAAGTCTTATAGTCAATGAGTGGAAGAAGTTTACTTAATCTCCAATAAAACCTTTCATCCAGTTAGAATACAGCAATATAAAAGATAATAGGGATTTTATTAATAAACTTCCAAAAGAGGTGAGGCTAATCATTTATTAGTTCCATAAACTACCTAAAATTACTTTCTTTAGTTTAAATGGAATTGTTGGGTTTTTACTCTTTAGGATTATTTTCCATATGCAGTGTTTTTGTACTACTTTTCTTTGTCAGTATAACTATTAACTTACAGTTCTGATGCTATTATACCTATAACAAAATTTTTAAACCTTTTTTAAATTTCTGTTCTTCCTACATTGGTAATTTTTACTTTAAGGGTCTTGTAGTGTGCTTTTAAATTTGAGATGCTTTTTGTTTTTGCCATGTATCAATGTTGCCATGTTGAAACGTTAACAAGATACGAGTGTGAACCAAAATCAAAAAAGCTTGAATCAAAAGTATACTTGCTGAATGGAAAACCCAAAAAAAAATAGAGAAATTTTTTTTTTATCTGTATAAATATAAAATTATTCAATAACAAATTACCTAAAATTATATATGGTAATCATGAAAGTTTGCATTTCTTACAAGCTTCAAGAAGAACCTTTATATTATTATAATTCAAATTGTAATCCAGATGTATATAATATATAAGTATTATTATAACCTTACACTTTCATAACTTCATATCTTTAACATTACTATTTCAAGGTAATATCATTGTTTACAGAACCCCAGTTACCATAAATAAATTTTACTTTACAAGAAGCATGTAATGCTTGAATGTTTATGAGGTGAAAAACTCACATTCTATTTCATTACTGTAAATTTCTTACTTTAGATGTCCTTACTATATAAAATATCAAACGTACACATAAAATCCATTCATTATACTTGAAAAGCCATCGAGGTTGCATGAATTTTGTAACAAGACAACTTCTTCTAAGGAAATTGGCTGTTCATCTGGTCCATAAAATACTGTGCTATACTAGAAAAGACAAATAAAAATAACTGAACATGATCCTCCAAAATCTACAATGTAATGTACACACTAGAAGTTTAAAATAAATAAAAATTATCCAGTATCGCTTAACATGTTACTACAGCGTAATAAAGATTAGCTTTCTGTGAAGTACTATTTCAATCAAAAATATTTTAATTATTATAAAATCACAGCACTATAATAAATTCATAAAATTTTAAAAGGAGCTTATTAGCCCTTCCAGCTTCCAACTATAACTACCCCTCACTACTCACACATTCATCCAATCTTTTCTTGAACTCAGTTATCTTTTCTGCCTCCACCACCCTTGAAGGCAGCTCATTCCAAAAGCTAACCACCCTGTTTGAAAAGTAATGTTGTCTAAACTGCAGATGACTCCTACGCTGCTAAAATTTGAATTTATGACTCCTTGTCCTATTGTTTTCACTGCTAAACTCAAAAAAGTTTGATGGATCTATATTATCAATACCCTCAATAATCTTAAACACCTCAATCAAATTCCCTGTGACCCTTCTCTTCTCCAGAGAATACCAGTTTAGATATTTTAGTCTCTCCTCAGAACAATCCCACCATCCCAGGTATTATCCTAGTGGCTCTTCTCTGAACCTTCTCCAACAATTCAATGTCCTTCCTGAGAAAGGGAGCCCAAAACTGTACACAGTACTCTAAATGAGGCCTTACAAGTGATCTATACAGTGAAACAATAATATCCCTTGTCTTGTATTTGATATTTTTATACATACTACCCAAACTCCTATTAGCCCTACTGCTAGCTATGATACATTGTTTAGATGACTTAAGAGAATTTTCAATCACAACACCAAGATCTTTTTCTTCAACCACAGTACTTAATGTTTTCCCATTTAAATTCTAATACTAATTTGAATTGTGAAAACCTACATGCATCACCTTACATTTTGGATATTTAAACATCATCTGCTACATACTGACCCAATGCATCAAATGATCTAAATCTCAGTGCAAGTTTGCAGCATCTTTGATACAGCTAGCCACCCCAAAAATCTTAATATCATCTGCAAACTTGCAAATTTAAGATGAAAAAAATTATTTCATATTGTTTTAAGCCACATAAAAACTCAGTTAGGATATCTGTTTTGTACAGAAAATACACAAATTCACTCAATTGTTCCACTTTAAGAAGAGTAAAAAATGCTGACTTCTGATAATTCCAGGTTAGCTACAGATTCTTGATACAACTGCTAATTTCCTCCTAAATCATCCATTTCAGCAGTAATATCCTGTTTTATCAATACATTGATATTCATCTGATAATTTTCATGGTCTTGTTGTCTGGTGTTTGTTTAAACCATTTGGCTGACCACCTAATGATCAATGTAATCCATTCCTTTACACAGCAAGAGCAAGTAAACTTGTGTAGGATATCTGACTGCTTATTTTAAGAAAATATATATCTAAAACCAAACATTTTATCCAGTATAAAAAGGTTTTAGAACCAATCTTATATGTATAACTGGATATACTCTATCTACAACATTGGTTAACTTTTTCTCAGCACAAAGAAAATAATAAAAACAGAGTTGTTAGAAATTTGATAAGTAGCAGCTTTGTTAAAAATTTCAAGAGGTAGGTAATTCTTTTTCTTGAAAATAAATTGGTGAAAGTGTATATTAATCAGGCATTTACAAATTCAACTAGTTATAATTTATTGGAAGCAAAAACAAAGATTAGGAATTTTTTTTAACTCAACAAATTTATTACAATTTATACAGTAAATACTGCTTCAAACTTATGAATAAGTTAGTTCTAATGTACTATAAATGTTGAAACCTTTCTACTACCATTCCATACATCATTGTGTGTAAGTTAAAAAAAAGATAGCTATCCTATTTGGAAAAGTATATCCACAGACAGAAATTAGTTGTTTCAAAATCTGATTTAAAATAAAAAATACTGTTTTCTTTGAATGATGGAAATTCCAAGAATAAGCAGCTGTCATTTTCAAATTTACTTGTCCAAAATATTAGTCACAGTACTTAAAATCCACCACTACGTGGATATCCATTCACTTGAAAGATTTGTTTGTAGTTAAGCACAAAGCTACACAATGGGCTATCTGTGCTTTTCTTACCACAGGTATTGAAACCTAGTTTCTAGCATTGTAAGTTCACAGACATACCACTATGCCACTGGGGGCCTCACTTAAAAAAAACACACTAATAAGCATAGAAAATACATTAAGTATGAATGACAGTACAATGTTTATGTTGTATCATATGATACGGTACAGGACAAATAATAGTTAAAAATTTGAAAGCATTAGAAGTTAGCCATGAATTAACAGAGCTAACCTTTTCCCTTTCTCTATTCTTTTTAACATTAATTTCATATGTTCACTTTTACTCTTTACCTCCAGTAAATTTAGGGTTAAGAAAAAGTTACGTTAGTCATTTCACAAAAATTATTCATGGCCTAATTTTGAGAAGAAGTTATGAAAGGGCCCATACCAGATAATTATCTGTTATTAAAGGATCATTTTGCTCTACAGGTGAAGACTCTGTTCTAGCCCAGTCTGAGGCTCTCAACTCCACAATGGACATCAGTAGGTTCTTAGTGTTACTGAAAAATAACCATCATCAAGAATAAAAGATCCACAGTGGTAGTTTTGTAACACTTCATGTATAACTTTTAATTGCTTTCTTTACAATAACAATGTTTCACACATACAACCAGTAAGAATAACAACAGCAAGTTTATGTAACAAATAACACAAAATTATATCTTAAACTTATGTACTTTCATAAGAAACTGTAATAACTGCAGCTGACATGATAGGAGAGGCTATGCACATGGACAATATTGATAGGTTGATGACTAGTGTAGGGGTTTCTTATTCAATGCTATCAGAAAGTTTGCTTATAAGTGAAGTCAAGATGGAGGTGAAGTCCTCTAGCTGATGCTCAGTCAGCAGGTTAGTTACACATTTAAATAAAGGTAGAGATTTGTATTTAAAATAAGGGAATCACAAAGGATTTATTACTTAAAATTGGGAACACTTTTGGTCTGTAATTATATCGATGTGTGCTTCCCCTTTTAGGACAACTTTTAATGTCACATGGGATATTTTCACTCATAAGTACTTGTAGAATTTAAAATAAAAATCAATGATTATGAAAGTTCAGTACAATGTTTCTGTCCTGCACAGGTATGTATTATTAAGCTTATGAGCGAGAACACTCAGTTAATACAGAATAAATTGGCTTTACAATTTGTTGACAATTACCTAGTGCTTTGTATTTTTGGTAGAAGGAATAAGTCACTATTAGTCACTTTATCAAACTTTTTCATCCCAAAATTTTGAAAAAAAGTTATGAAAGCACATACAAGGGTCAGTTTCTGGGATGTTCAATATAGCCATACAGATTAATAAGAATAAGTAAGGTAAATCTGAGTACAATATACAGACGCCTTAAAAACATTGCAGGTTTGGCAGAAGTTTGAGACACCATACATATGTATATTCTCCATCTTTGAAGCTATCATTTATTACACAATACAATGCTTCCATCATTCAACAAGTATTAAATTTATGCTTAAATTCATTTTTTAACAATTAAATATTTTTATTTCCTGAAGGACTAGTGACTGATTATGCAAGTGATGATCTTTTCAGTAAAAGTAATTTATTAAACACATCTGCTACTATACCATAACTAAAATAGCCTAATTCATGCATTTCATTATTTGTCCAAATTCTTAAAAAAAATGCATCCATTTAAGATTGATGATCTTGTTTTACCTTTTACTGAAACAAAGAGCTAAGTCAAGCTCTTTTTTTTTACTACCAAATTTTTGAAATACAAGTTTGGTTCTAAAGCTCACATGTGTTGCATCTTTCTTCCTGTTAAATGTTAGAAACGTACAATGAATATATAATAAGCCTTTTCACAAGATTTATATAAATCATGCAAGTAAATCATCTCTACACTAATAATATCAATATACCAATATTAATGCTATTTTATACAGCTAGACAATGATGTTGCATATATACTATACAGTGACATCGCTAGCACAAATTACCAACAACTTCTGATAAAAGTAAGCTATCTATATAGTTCAGAAGTAAACATTAACCAAGTAAATAACGTAGCTATTTTAGTATATCAGTTTAACCAAGAGTGTGTAACTTTATAAAACAAAGCCTACAAAGAATAGAATGTAATGACTCATCAGGTGGGTACCCTCTCTACTGTTGGAAGTTTTGGCTGTACTCCAAACAATATCAATACTAAGCTAACAATGCAAAATAATCCTCATAATAAAATAAAATAAATAATAAGTAAAATGATAAAATGTTATATGTATATGTTAAACATTTTAACCAATAATGATATTGAATCTTAACATTAAAGAAAGAATGGAATATAACTTTACTTATAACACATATAAACTAATTTGTTTCATGTATTATTAGATTTCCTGTTCCTTGAAAAGCACAACACTAGTATATCAAAAATGTATACCATTTCTCCCATTCATACAGTGTCTTGTAGCCAATGAAAGTTCATTATATTTCTCTGACATTGTAATTCAGACTGGCTTAACATCCAAGACAAATGGCTATCACATGTATTGCTGCTTAGCTATAATTGAGTAACAGGATAGTATAAACGATGAAGCACAAAACTAATGTTCATTTTGGTAAAAATAAATTAAATGAATACTAATGTAATGGATTTAATAGTAAAATTATTAGTATTATAATTAAAAAATCTAATTGAGTGCAGTAAAAAAGTTTCTGAACATATTATGAGCTGTGCACTTTACCCACAATGTTTCTCCATGCTATATGCTGGTAGCTCTTAACCATCACCACCAAAAAATAAAAAACGTTTCCATTTGCATTGGTATTTAACCCAGAACAGTGCTTTATTCAATACCTGCAAAACATTCAAGTCAGAATCCAAAGGTTCAGGCAAATCTGAAGTCAGAAGTACTGACCAGAAGGACAATCAACCAGTCAGCAGCAACCACTGCCTACACAGCTACTCTTAACTGAACAGTGGGATTGGCTAAAATTATGAAGTGAGTTGAGCAACATAATAACCACCACATCACAATTGGCCCTATGCTTAAATTAACATATAAAAACAAATATTTCCCTTTTCAAGGTGGTTTTAAAGAAAGCACAAATCCCCATGCTAGATATGCTGACATCACAATACTACATCTTCTATCCTGCTTAAAGCAAATATCTCAACATCCTTAGAATTATATACCATACATTAATTTGAAATCAAACATTCCTAAAAGTACACCTTCCAAGTATATTTTACACACTCTAATTCAAATCTGATATAGACAGTTGTGGGACAGAAAAAACAAACAAAATAATGTAATTGAATACAAACTATATAGAAAAGTAAAATCTCTAAGAAGGTTATCTAATTTATATATATAACAAAAACAACACAACACCATAAACGTTTGACATTCAGAACACCTTGCACTTTTCCCTTTGCACCTAGGGGAAAAAAATGATAATAAACAGTGGAATTCGAAGTGAATGATCCAAATCACTTCACCTAAAGACAGCTCTTTCATCTTGAATCAATAAAACTTTCCATTCAAAAATAACTATTCTAATCACAGAAAAAAATAATATTGATCAGAAAATGTTATAAATAAGAAACAAAACTATTAAAAATTTCAAGATATTTTTTTTCTTTTATAGATTTGTCTGTAACAGCATTTCCCAAACTGAGAAAAAACTTATGGAACACCAGACACCTGAAATATCAGTGTAGAAGGTATGATTCACATGCAGCGCCCTCTATATTTGTACATTATTCATTTACTTATATAATCTAATTACATATTAATGAATTTTTAAATTTTTATGCCTATAATATATTTTAGGTACAAACCTCTCCACTAAGATATTATGTAGAATAGATATGGTATTTTCTATAATTCTTCTTCAATGAGAAATAGATATTATCTAATTATAATACATAGGAAAATATTTCATAATAAGTTATGATCGTACAAAAAGTGTTAATTATTTTATTAAAATTTAAAATCATGATTTTCTCACTGAGCATCTATAAATCTCGGATGGAACACCAGAGTTCAGCGGAACAAAGTTTGGAAAATGCTGGTCTATAACATCAAAATTATAATAATGTGAAAATCATACTAACATGGTAAAAAGAACAATAAAGTTTGTTTATTGTTAAGCACAAAGCAGGTCTTTTTTGTGAAATAAACTACATGCGTGTGTGATCGCACAAGTACTTAGAATGATGCATTATAAAAGAGAAATAACAAGAAAAGATTTAGTGTTTAACGTTATGAATATTTGCATTATAATAGAAAGAGTCAGCAGTTGTATAAAAAGTATAAAATAAAGAAACTAAACAATACTACAATAGGTTTATTTTAAATTTGATTTTCTTCTTCACTTTTTACTGGATACACCTCAGAATCATCACATACATTCATTTCTAAAGTCTTGTATCCAATAATTTCAGATTTCCTGTAACCTTGCAACGTCTCAATTCAATTCTATTGCTTTTGGCTGTCATCTTTTTTGCTCCTTCATGAACAACCACAGTGAATTAAAAAATCTTTTACTATGCCATTTCATTGATAACACATTTTTGCTTTTTTCAGGAGTATTTAACATTTTAATGTGACATAACTATGGCCATTCACAGGTACAACAAACAGTATGCATAATTAGATTTGCAGATGTGAATATGCACATTCACAAAAAACACATGTCAAACAAAAAGGACTGACACACCTATATAATGGGCTATCTGTGCTGTACTCACTATGGGTATGAAAACCCAATTTTTAGCATTATAAGCCCTCAGACTTTGAGCCACCAGAGGGGGACTACTTTCAATGCATAGTAGATTATGAGAACTGTCTTAGAAAAGTATAAAAATATGTTTTTATCTTAGATATCATTATAAATATACTTAGCTTGTAAGAATATGTTATTACCACATTATGTAATACCACTTTTTATTTAATTTTACACAAGTAAAATTTATTATTTCCTGTAATTATAGTTCATGTAAAAGCGTGTTTCATGCTTAAATCACTGCACTACATAAAGATATAAAAACATTATGAATAACAAACAGAAAAATATAATACAATAATACAAGAGTATTCTGAAAATACAGTATAATATCAAGCATACAAAAGAATGGGTTTGGTAATAATACCATTTTCAGTAAACACCCACAAAGCAATTGAACAAAATAACTTTAAATAAATATCAACTGAGTAAGTGCGAGATTTCCATAAAGTCTGTACAAATGTAGAATAATAACACTTACTATTTGTCAGATGGTGCAGACTGTTGAAAATAAGAACCACTGAGCAAAAGTACAAGAAAGTATGTTATGTTAACCACACTACATCTGCCATATCTAGTGCCAGTAAGGCCTTTAGCCTAATACCAGGGCTCCTTACAGTTTTGCAATTAAGAGTTATTTGTTAATAGATTAATACACAACACCTCCTACAAGAAGAAAGAAAGTAAAAATAGGCCCAACCTACTGTCTTAACTTTTTCAACAACTGCACTATTCTAACATGATGTTAATTTTCCTATTATATTTTACATTGCTTTTCCTTTTAAAATTAACTTTTGAATTGCTCTAGATTTCATAGACCTCTTCTAAAGGTTGCCATTTTTTCATTTTGCACAAAAAAAAATTGGCAAATGAATTGCTAATTTGCAGAAATAAAAATATGAACTTTTTTCATGATGATCAAAAAAATCACAGAATAATAATTCTAAAATATTTTACAGTTAAAATTGTTTAAGTAGTTAGAATTAATATATAAAATCGCCTTTAAAATCTGTGATAAAAATATATGAAAATCTAAAAGGAATACTGTCTTCAGGTACAATATCTTACATGTAAGTTGTGCTTTGTTCATCCTAAACTGTTGTATATGAGAATGTATCACATTATAAGCAGTAAAAAGCCTGTGACAATCTGGTTTCTCCCTACAAATTTACACAAGGCTAATGTACCAAAAAATACTGAATTATTTTTTATGAAAACAAACATATTTCTTTTGACTTTTCAAACAACAAATGTTTATATGCAGTTAATGAATTTTATTACCCTAAATACATCATCAGTAAAATATTTTTAAAAAATGACTAGTTTCAGTTATAAAACCTACATCATGTGTAAGTTAGCTGAATAAGTCTTTCATTGTTGAAAATATTTATTTTTCAAAACTCATGCAAAAATTAATCCATATTTCACAAACAATACTGATGTTTTAAAAAAAATGTCAAGTTTAATAGACCAAACAAATAAAAACACTGGCATCTAATATTTCTTTGATATTATATAGAAATTTTTTATTAACTTGTGAAAGAAATGGAAGAGGTTCAGGCCCCTCCCAAGATATATGTCTACTTACATAACATTATATAATGAATACAGTTATTATTTTTGAAAAAGAATAAGTGGAAATAGTGGGGTGATGGCTTTGTCCCTCCTGACCTCCTCCCCTAAATCCACACCTGCTTCTCCAACATTAAAGAATATAGTTATTAAATCTGGAAAAAAAAGGGGGAAGTGAGAGGTCCAAACCCTCTCTCTAGATCTGCACCTGCTTCTCTAATATTAAAAACTTGTTATTCATTTCTGAAAAAAAGAAAAAATGGGTGGGGGCACACTCCTTTGGACCCCTCTCCTAGATCTGTGCCTGCTTATACAACATTAAACGATGCAGTTACACAATTATAAGTTAGAAACATAAGGTAAACAAAAAGAGTAAATTTATACTTTATTTAACACTTAAGTAGAACCCAGTGCCAAATTTCTGGCTACCAGTCAGTTGCCTTCCCTCTAGTCTGCAATTAAAGATTAGTATCATTGGCAAATAGTCTTAGTAGCTTCACAATAACAAAGACAGGATAAGCAAACTTAGTGGCAATGGAATCAAAACAAAAACCCTCAAATCATCTTCCCTACAACTTCTCATTATGTAGCTTTGTGCTTAACATAATGACAATATTTCTATTACTTGGATAGCTTGAATAATCAATATCAGTAAATAATTGGAAACTAATTTTGATTACTTCATTATTTTCATGACAATCACTTTAATTATTATTTTGACTCATCATTTGTTGGAATAATCAAAAACACTAATTTCAACGAGTTGTTTTTGTGACATTAATCAACTAATTGCAATTTGATTAATTGAATAGTTTGTGAGACACTAACCAATGTGATCCCCACTCATAGCTAATCAAGTATACTGATTAATCAACCAATTTGCCTAGCTCTAGGACCATCATGCTGGGTGGGAGATGAAAGACAAACAAAAACTGTATTAATAAATACCTAAACTTTCAGATACAATGACAGTAAATTTTCAAATGAAAAAAAAAGTCAGAAATAGTGCTTAATCTTCAATATCTTCAACATGGACAAACACCACTTTTTAAGAAAACCAAATGCTTTCAATAGTAATAACTAACTTTTTAAATACTTTTACATTCTTAAGTACTTTTTTGGCTTATTGGGATTCACACAAACATAACATTAACCATAAAGCCTACAGTTTCTAAAACAAAAACTAACATTTTGAAAGTAACAAACCTCTAAAGAAATTTGAAGCAATCAATCCATATCACAGAACCAGGTAAAACCTTTTTTTTATAAATGTAAGTGATATCAAAACTAAATCTTTTGAAAACTAAATTATCATATTATCATATGCACAGCAATCGATGTTGCACATGGTTTCTAGATATAAATTCATTATAAAGGCCTTCTTGTAACAAAGTTCAAAACTCAAGGAGACTTCCACACATTTAATTCTAACTAAAAAATGGAACTAAGGCATTAGAATTAAAATCATACAATAATTTTGCCAGTGCTTAATCCTACTATCTTGTTAACTATTATATATATCTATTGTATAAATGTTTTTGATCAGTAAGTTGTAATACTAAAAATGTTGTAAACACCTTGTGTTTACAGGATTTCATGATTATTGTTGTTTTTTCTTAGCACAAAGATACACAATGGACTATATGCAATCTGTCTACCACATGGAACTGAACCCCAAATTTATTAGATATAAGCCTGTAAATTTACATGTGACTCACCTGCAGGGTAATTTCACAATTATATGTTATGACATTACTTCAAATAAAGTTCTTTTAAATACTACTAACAACTTATTTTAACAGAATTCCTTATTATCTATGATGACACCTACTATATACACAGTGTCTACACAAAAATATATTCTATACTCTGTTTTTGTAGTAAAAGATTCAAATCAATCAAGCTTCTATATAAATATAATAGTACTGTCTATTGTATGTCTATGTAATTACTCTGCAGGGTGTGGTTGGACCTTCAGCAAATTTGGTATGGAGGTTCATTGGGTCCATGGGGAGATACATCCAAATTTTCAGTTTTGTACTTTACATTTTGTGGTTTTTACCACTACTTCACCCCCTGTTGATGGATCTTCACCAAATTTGGAATGAAGGTTTGTTGGGTCCATGCGAAGATACATGCAAAATTGTGGTTTTACATTTTGTGTTTTGCAGTTTTTTACAATTACATGTAAGAGAAGCAAATTTCATGCTCTAAGACAACCTTTCATTAATCACGAATCTACATAATTTCTGTCCATGGGACAGGTACTCCAGCTAGTCTATATAAATATAATAGTGTCGTATGTTGTATGTCCATGTAACTACTTCGCAGGGTGTTAATGGATCTTCTCCAATACTTGTATGGAGGTTTATTAGGTTCATTCGGGGAGTATCTACAAATTTTCAGTTTTGCATTTTGTGGTTTTTATGGCCATTTTTGCCTATCCGACACGCAAAGTAATTTTCATTTTAAGATTAAAAATACTTTTATGTATCACAAAATTTTAACATTTCACATGCGAACTCTTTATAATGTCTGGATAGTTATCAAACATTTCTTAAGAAATACAACTTTATATTTTATTTGTTATTTTCACTAACAAATCTCTGTATGTGTTCAGTACAATTGACCGATCTTGTAACCACCATAAAAAATGAAGGAACAAATATAAATCATGCTTCTTTCATTCTAGAATGACAACAAATTATAACACGAAAACATAAATGTTTAGAGTAAATAGCTTAAATCTGATAACATTATACATTTATTATTTTTATTATATTGACCTTTTAGCTGTGCCTGGCGAACAATACAGAAGTTACAATGACACAGCACCCATGCTCTAATGTTATCATTTCCAATAATATAAAACTGACCTTTAGTCTTTACAAAGTGACCTGTCTTGGCTGTGTTTTAGTAGACTAGTATTTTGTAAAATGCAGTCAGACTTCCATTATTATACATTATATATGTATATATATTATTACTATTTAGAAATAAGTTCCTAAACTTATTTTTTTTAAAACATAGAACAGTAAATAAAGAAGTAAAGCAAACAATTATCTCTTCTAGTTTCCACCTTTGTACTCGGTTGCTGCTTGATGTAGGTTGCTAAGCCTTTTAAAATTTTGCACATGGAGGAAATGAAACAAAATAATAAATTACTATATGGATACCAAAGAATTCCACTATAATTTATCAATCTTAGTAACTAAGCTTTAATTGGGTCTAAAAAAATATGAAATTTCAAGCAGACTAAAGACACAACCTACCTCCTTGAAATCTTGGTTCGAAAGAACGAGGTTATGTCCTGACACATTAAAATGGCTGAGAAAGCCACTTGGGGGACATTCCGAGCTTTTGATTGGTTATTCTTATGTCATATATTGAAGTAAGTGTATATAAGGGACCGTTTCCAAAAATGGAAAGAGGTGAGCGGGGCCACTGTGTTTGATTCAGTACATGAGTGATATCTCAGCAAATAGAAAAGATATGATGTTCTTGTTTTATATTCTGGCTTGTTAATATTGGTAATTTGAGTTCCTAATTCATATGAAACTGTAAACGTAGTATTTTGACTTTATAAACATCTAATTTGAATCATTGCTGCATTCAAGTACCATGTGACACACAAAAATCAATGTTTAACTATGGTTTTTTTAATTAAGAAATTAAATAATGTATACAACTAAAATTTGAATTACAATCTACAGTTTGATACCAAACTTATTGACATAAGTTCATGAAATAGCAGTTCAATAAAATTTTGAATGTGAGTCAACAAACTTGATGATATGGCCTTTGACCTGTCTGGAGAGGGTTAATAAAACAATCCACTCTTTCAAACTTTTACCAAAATATGTATTTTGTACATTATAGCAGCATTTTTTCAGCAAAACAAAATATAAAATACTCTAAGTCAATTCTAATGAATAATACAGATTCTTAAGTTTTACAAGACAGTAGGGTATAGTGTGTTATCACTAACACTGATTATTTATACATGGAGGTATTTCTAGAGAAAAAAAAAAGTTATCTGTACTTCTGGTATAATTGGTAAGTTACATTGCAGTAATCTATATATATAACACATGCCATGTTAATAATTGGTCAATGTAACATTTACTTTTCTTAATCAAATGTGTGTGTGGGGTTGGTCCAGTGGACTGCACCCCCATTGGAGAAGAAATGCTGACTATAATTACAAATTTGGGACATGCATCTACAAAAAAATATGGGAAGCTTTGAGTAAAATGTAAAAGTCTGTTGTACACAAAAATTATGTGTCACAAAAGTATTTGTTTTCAGAATATGTCTGCGAATTGACAATGTTAGTTTGATTCACACTCTGACAAGTCAGAGTGAAAGGTGATGTTCATGCAAAGAAAAAAAAAGTCACTTCTGTTCATTCTACAATTTTCATATTGCATTTGCATAACCTCTATAACCTCCAAAATTCACATCTACAGTTTTTTTCAGTATCCTGGTATACTGTATCCGGTATTCTCCTCCACCAGAACTGTTGCTGAGTCAGCAATGAAGGCTAAAATAAACAGTTGATAACTCAGACATAATACCAGGATGAATGGTATACTGTAAAAGGTCATGACATGTGCACTTTGATATCCACCTGTGTATATTGTGTGTCACTTAAAATTCATAGTACTCGTTTTACTTGATCAATATAAGACACATACTTCTGTGGCTAAACTTATTTGGCTTCCATATACTGTGAATGTTATTCACATTAAAATAAAAAGGATGCAACATTTGTCCTATACAATTAATTAATCAAATTAATTGGATGTTGATTCAATAATCTAAATATAGAAAAAAAGAAAAGAAATTTGTCCTTATGTTCAAATTACTTTGTATGTCATGTGCAACAGTGTGGTTTGAAACAGTAGGATGAAGAAAAAAACAATTTTTCTATTTCCAAACCATGTTAAAATGCTACATATGTTACTAATTACCTACAAAAACATGTACTTTTCTGATTAAGTTTATGGAAAAGTAGTCATACTGAGTTGCAATGTACATTTTCTGGGACACACCTAGTTCAAGAATACTTTAATTACTAAACTATAATCAGAAAAGCAACTACATAACACACAGTAGAAGTGTCTTTAGCATTTATTATAGTCACCTTCTAATATCAGAGTTGTCTGCAATGTCTTTGATAATCATAAATATTTTATCCATCTCTGCAGCTACATTTCCTTCAGTCATTTGTCGTTCGTAATCTTCAAGAGTTGCACCTGTAAACTGACACAAGCAATAATGATAATTAATCCCTGGTGTACTATAGCTGTAACTAGTTGAAATGCTTCACTTGAATAATCAGTTGTTTCCAGTATTACATAATTCTATTCAAGAACAATTTAAAAAAAATAGTCTCTACTGAAAGTGAAGCAAAAATTTGGTTACTTTTACCTTATGTAAATAGAGTATCAAATTCCAATACATTCAGGCATTTATCTGGTTCACAAAAGAGATGGGAGATTAATGGAATTTGCTAAGCAATTAATGAGCCTGATAAATGATATTCAACTAATTATTTATCCTCAAATGAGACTTTGACAGTTGGAATAATCAAAAACAGTAATAACTGGAAACATTTTGATTATTTTCAAGAATCATTATACTAATCAAGTTGCACAACTTTGAATTAACATAAAATAATAATAAAAAATCATAATAGCAATACTTTGATTACAAATTTTTTGGAATAATCAAAAACATTAATAATCACAAACACTAATTTTGATTATTTGATTATGTTTTTGTGACACTAATCAAATAAGTCATAATTTTCAATAATGAAGTTAATCACCCAACTCTAGCTCACAGGTTAGGCATGAAAAATACAGTTGTAAATACTAAGAGTTTAACAACTTTATTATCTAATCAAATCTAATGTACAATAATTTCAACACTATTTAAAATATTTAAGCTAATGATGCCAAATAGAGAAATATTTAAAGGAGAGATTTACATTTTTTTGTATCTAAGAAGTAGATGGGAGAAATAAAAGAGAAAATGTTTCATATTAAATAAGCAATACCTCACTTCTATAAAATGATCACATCTAACATGAGTGACGAAAAACGTTTAAAAGCTGGTAAACATGCACATAATACATATAACAAGTTACCAAATTTTCAAACTTGACTGACACACACTTCTGATATAGCAACGCTCCGATACTTGGCCAACACATTTCACATACAGCAACACTCCGATACTTGGCCAACACATTTCACATACAGCAACACTCCGATAATTGGCCAACGCATTTCACATACAGCAACACTACAATACTTGGCCAACACATTTCACATACAGCAACACTCCAATACTTGGCCAACACATTTCACATACAGCAACACTCCGATACTTGGCCAACACATTTCACATACAGCAACACTCCGATACTTGGCCAACACATTTCACATACAGCAACACTCCGATAATTGGCCAACACATTTCACATACAGCAACACTCCGATACTTGGCCAACACATTTCACATACAGCAACACTCCGATACTTGGCCAACACATTTCACATACAGCAACACTCCGATACTTGGCCAACACATTTCACATACAGCAACATACCTTTAACACTTTACAAACACATCTCAAATTATTTTCAGTAGGATGATTCAGAAGTGTAATGAGTAACTCAGTAAGTTTCTTCCCAAGGATCCATAACTTCTCTTTCACTTCTCCAACGACAACCTACAATTAAGCAATTAGACCCATAAGAAAAACAATTAGTTATTAAATGGCATTAAAGTACATCGAAAGAAACTCTTACAATCATGTTAGTAAACAAATTATATTAAAACTACTTGTCACAACTTTATAAATTTAAAGATGAAACAATGCTTTTGATTAATTATACTACTCAAATATGTCTACAACAACAGAGAAATTTTAAGCCCAAGTTACATCTAGAAGATTTAGAATGAAAAAGAAGTTATGAAGATACAGAGAAATCTTATCAATCCAGATAAAGTTTTGAATATAAAAGTATTATTTGGGAGTAACAAAAGAAAAATTAGTGATTGGTTTAAACAGTAAGAAGAAAAAGAAACTTAAATTGTCTGTTCATTACAGGAATGACTCAAAATTCATTAAAAACTATAAATTAAATTAAAATTTGATAGTTTTTACATGTAGTTACACTAGTTTAGTTCAAGTTTACACAAAATAACATATGCATTAATTAATCTCATATATCCTTTGTTTAATGAAAAACTGAATCACCCACTGACACAGTTATGGTTTTCTTACAACTTATTTTACCTTTAAATACATCGTATTTGCTTCTTTTAGTTACCTTTTAGGCTTAATTATACAGAAATTTATCCTGCTTTAGTTTTTGTTAAAATATGTATTGAATTTTTTTCCTTTTTTTGCAACATGACTATTTATCTGCAATTTTTAGTACAATCTGTTAGAGCTAGGAGGCCCATAATAATGATAACCTAGAATTATACCAGAATAAAAATTATTTTTTTTTCTAAAAAATTTATTATAAATACTAGAAAAGATTTTATTTTTAAAATGACACTTGTAACATTTTGGATCTTTTCATTTATAAAAATATTGAAAGTATATCAAAATACAAATTATGTAACACTGTTACTTCAAATATATATATATTAGTTTTTAAAAGATATAAAATTATAACTTATTCTAAAAGCTTTACTGTGACTCAGCTGTCCAAAAGAGAAATAAACTGATTCTTTTTCATGCAAAGGTATTTTTAAAACAACTGCTTTTAAAGTTTTTAAATCATATTTCCCAGTCTGATAGACATAACTGCTCAGTTGAAAGCTCTTTACATGCCTATTGACCATAATGTTTAATATAATGAACATGTCTGGTTGTTACTTTGAGCAAAAATATTACCTTATTTTCTTCAGATATCAAAATACAACTACTTTCCACAAATATTGGGAAATTAACATTAACTTCTGATCAAAGTAATCTACCTACATAGTTATAAAAGCCCACTAAATGAATCTGAAACTGTAACCAGAGCCGATTTTACGGTAGAGCAGCAGCCTAAGGCCCCTCATTATTTGGGGCCTCCATAGATATGTTTTATGATTGATTCTTAAAGATGAAGCTGCAAAATCCCAAAAACAACAACTTTAAGGAAGTTAGAAAGAGTACTGTTAGGGCTAAAAGTAGTGAATTTAGTTATAATGAGCCTATTCTGTCAAGCAACAAATTTCAGCCGTTGGCTTCTGCAGATGGGGAACTATTGGATGGAAGGAAAATAAAAGGATCAGAGAAGGATGTGGATGATAAGGAGGTAATAGTTATAGGTGATTCCTTGATAAGGCATGTGGATAGAATAGTCTGTAGGGTAAATAGGGAGAAAAGAATCAGACTATGCTACCCAGGGGCACAATTGGAAGATATAACTGACAGTGCAAGAGATATAACAAAGGGGACAAGCAGAGATGCAGTTTTTGTAGTGCATGTAGGGACTAATGATGTAGGGAAAGGTAGGTCAGAGGAGCTAATTAATAAGTATAAGGGGATGATAAAGGCACTTAAAGAAAATGGGCATAACTTAATTTTGTTAAGGATACTGCCCAGAAGTAAATGTGGGGATGAGTATAGAAGCAGTTATAAGGATAGGCTTAATTGTTACTACTGTAATGCTAGAAGTATAAAAAATAAAACAGATGACCTTAGAGCACTGGTAGGAATGGAGGATTTTGATATAATGGGAACAACTGAAACATGGTTAAACATAGATGATTTTGATGACAGAAATTTCTTTGAAATACAGGGTTACAGGGTATTTAATTGGGATAGAGTATTAAACACGGGGGGGGGGGGCTTTATATGTAAAATGTGAGTTACATCCTGCTGAAGTTGAGGATATCAACGATAATAGAAAAGAGATTGAATCCAGTTGGGTTTCTATTAGTGGGTATAAAGGGAAAAGGCTTTTAGTGGGAATTTGTTACAGACAACCAATTGATACTGATGAAATTAGTGAGAAACTTTACAATGAGATTAAGATTTCAGCTATTAGTGAAATCATAATTGTGGGTGATTTTAATTTCAGGGATATAAACTGGAAAATGCTACAGTCAAACCATGAGGGGGAAAAGGTTTTTGGAAACTGTTCAGGATGGTTTTCTTAATCAGTTAGTCAAGGAACCAACTAGAAACAATGTCATTTTACACTTATTGTTAACTTCAATTACAAAAATGATTGAGAGGGTTGAAATTGGGGAACATCTGGGTGCAAGTGATCATTGCTCTATTAGGTTCAATGGTTTGCTGCATATGGAGATAAGGAATAATGATATTTTAATTATAAATTTCAGAAAAGCAAATTTGGAGTGGATGTGACAAGAATTATCTGTTGTGAATTTGGCAGCTGAGTTATTTGGAGACACTGATCAGATGTGGAATATTTTTAAAGATAAATTTTTAAATATTCAAGGTAAACATATTGCTTATAGAAAAAAAAAGGGTAACTGCAAGTAAAAAAACCAGGTTGGCTCACAAAGAGTTTAAGAGATAAAATTTAAAAAAGCATCATAAATTTAAGAAATTTAAATTGACTGGTATGACAGGAGATTTAGAAGATTATAGAAGATCAAGAAAGTTGGTGAAACAGGAAATTAGGACATCTAAAAGGATGTATGAGAAAATTTTTGCTGAAAATGTAAAAATTAACAGTAAGAATTTCTTTACATACATTAAAGGTAAACAAAATGTTAGGACCGACCTCATAATCATTTTGTGCTTGTAATAGTTTTCATGCTATAACTTTCATGCTAAGCATAAATTATGCCTCTTTTCATTCTAGAATGAACACAAGTT